>NC_056746.1:985335432-985520432 GCF_019279795.1 Protopterus annectens | reverse complement strand
ATCTAAAGGGTATGTAAGAGTCCTGCAATATATCTAACAACCTGTCATTGCAAGATATGTGCATAGATATGAACATAATGGTGGGACAAATGGCCTGCAGTATGAACATGTCTGAAACATCACCCTTATACAGTGCTACAACAGTGTATATACCACTATTACAATGGCAACAGATCTACACAATGGCATATAACAATACCACATTCCACAACCCTTACAACCTGTAATGTGGTCCCAACATGAGCAATGAATGTGTAATATGGAATCCTATGATAGGACAGCATATATGGGGAATACATACCTTAACAAACACTGGAAGCATATGTGTGCACACACTCCAAATAACATATTGTAGAAGCAGCTTTTGAGGTACTGACACCATTCACTCTTCATGAGTATGCACCTTCCAGCAAGTACAGGTCCTCAATGTCACACCAAGAAATGGTCTGCTGTCCAAGAAGTATGTCCATCACATTTGCCCACTCACCTGCAACAGTGGCAGCCATAGCTTGCACACATCTTACAAGCCATGGAATGGATCCCATACCCAACAAGTAGCACTCAGGAGTGGGACATGCAACCTTACCTCACCATTGCATATACCATGGCAAACAGTGCAGACAGTCATGTATGTGATGAGGATGCCGACAGTCATGTATGTGATGAGGATGTATGGGACAACATTAATGTAGAAAATAAATAGATGGCCATCCAAACAGATGATGACACATGTTGCAAACTGGTCATGGAGGCTGCCTAGAAACATGCCGTAAAACTGATGGAGTTGCAGGAATGTCTAGCGAGTACTGGCTGTGCAGTACCTGTGTCGACAATCACCTGGACTCTGCATAAGTGTGGCCTATGGGTTAGGGTAATTAGATGGGACATTTGTTCCACAGGAAACATCAGCCAGGGCTCTCTACAGGCAGCATATGCATAATGTCAAAAGTCCCCCAAAGGCATATGTTGCAATGTGTAATGGTGTACCAAGACCAAGTTCGAAAACTACAGACAGTATCAATTAAGATACATGTGCTGCACAAGCAACATCTCACTCCACCTCAGGCCCACCATCCCCATCTGTACCTTGCTGGTGCCAGTGTACACCTGTATGTTTGCCGTTCATTAGCAGGGACTAGGCCAGTACACATGGTGTTCTGAATTTGGGACACTGCAAAATAACACTCATGTGCAGCCCATTGTTGTCAAGCATCTGCAAAAAGGCTGAGGATGGGGAGAGTTGTCATCCTCAAATACAACAGTGAACTGAAGCAGACATCCAAAGCTCACTAAGAATGGCTGTATCTGCACACAGTCAAGGTCATGAATTGTGGCAGACATAACCCTGACGCCACAGCAATAGTGAAGGCACTGCGTGACCTCCAAGGGCTGTGCACATGAGTTGACTTTGCTATCTTGCAGAGTTAGGGGACATTTGTAAGGCAGAGTGACCAAATACTGGCAAGTGTAGATGGGCCATGCTAGTATACCCCTTCCAGGAATAGTTACTGCTGTAGTACACTTAACAGTTGATGCAACAAACCATCATGTTAAGGGTGTGCACAGTTATGCACCCACAGATTGTATGCATGTCAATCAGCATCTGCACAACTAACACATTTGTTTGATACTGCATTTGATTGCACAGGTCATATGTCACATATCAGGTTTGTGCAATGTTAACATACGCAGTATTGTGGTCCCATGGCATATCAGGGAAGAGGGTGCCATGTCAATAAGGGTGTGTACACTCCTCATAGCCACAGTAAGGTTTGAAGGTTGTCAGTGTAATTGTATTTTATTGGTCATACATGCACCACTGATGATGAAATCTGCAAATCAGATATCAGGCTTTCACTATTGACATCTGTCCACATATCATCCCAGGTATGTGTTGGACAAACACATAGGGGCTGTGAGCAGCAGACCAAATGTAACTGACACCCATATACACATTCAGCAATGTTGTGTACACCTGTGAGGTATGGTTCACAGTACATGCCAGGGTGCTGAACAGGTGCACAGCAATACTGTGTACATGGCTGCAGTGTGTTCCAGCAGTGCATGCTGTTGAGTGCTTTATGTCATGCATGTTGACAGATGGGTAATGAGAGGTTTATGTGTAATATCTTTGTGCAACCTCACGTGTGTGTGTGTGTGTGTGTGTGTGTGTGTGTGTGTGTGTGTGTGTGTGTGTGTGTGTGTGTGTGTGTGTATATATATAGTTAAGCAATGACTTACAGGTCTTAAAGTGCATTTCTTGTTTTCTCCTCACAGGTGGCGAGGTGGGTCAGGGTCCCTCTTGCATCAAACTAATGTTTAGTATCCATACAGACTCTGACAAGGATAATAGGTGTGTAGAGGCACAGGCAGGGTTGTCATGGTCTGAAGCTGTCCATCGTTTGACATCCCACTGTTATTCAGCCCATCCCCGCACACAGTCACATTGTCTATACATACTCCATCACCAGTGGCCATAGATGAAGGACAGTTGGCGGGTGGTGGCATGGGACAGGACAGTGTGGTGACTATGGCACATGTGTCTGGACACAGCAGCCATAGCTGGATGCACGGCAAGGTACCACACAGACAGATGTACAGGGGTGCTCATAGGAGGGCTGCTGGTTATCATGCCCCTGGCAGAAGTGCCACAGCTGGTGTCACCAGACGCATGTTTCAGGCCATCATGGAGGTGCAGGTATGTATGGAATGGTATATCAGACAGGGTCCGAGACTCCAGAGGTCTACTCATTCTGCTGTAATTGACAACATCCATGATCTTGCAGGTGCCCACCATTATTTTGCACATGTCTGGACAGATGGTTGGGTGAGATGGTGGTAATCCTCGGCCGTGGAATGTCTGTGCTTTAGCATATGGTGGGAGTAGTGCAACACCCAAGTGGACGAAGGCCAGCAACACTAACAGGTGGAGGTCAATGTGGATGTGCAGCAGGTCAGAGCTGCTCACATAGTGGCGGTACCAGCCAAAGCACTGCGGGGGGGTTGCTGTCTACACGACAACATAGCAGGTGATGTGCATGTGGCCCTGGCCCGTCCCAAGAGGGACCTGGATTTAGAAGACATATGTCATCATTGGGGAGAGTACCACATTGTGGTATATACCTGGTAGTGCCTGTGGATCCCCTGGCAGGCACAGTTCTCATGTCCATGGCTGGAGACTGTGAACTGCACATCCTACCAGGTACAGTCTGCAGCTGTCCAACAAACCCCTATATAGGGCAGCCATATGGCAGATCTGTGTACATACATACACATACACACACATCACCAATACAGATAGGGCAACCCCATATCTACACACACATCTGCACAGCCCAATTAATAATGAAACCCCCTAACACACACACATGATTTCAAACAAATGGCTCAGCCTAGGTCTCTGGCAAACCCACAACACACCCTGTGCATATGATGATATCAGTGCCACATCCCTATCATCCATAACATTGATGCAGGGACAGGCTAATATGGTTCTGATGCACAGGGTGACTGTACTACAGTGTACCAATGTAATGCTGTGTAACATGTTTTCAGCAGTAAAGTTTAATGCTTACATGCCAGGATGTGTGGCTGTCCTGCCATGATGCATTACAGCTGTTATTAACACTGAGTGATTAAGGTCTCCATAATGTATTCTGCTTGTGTTGTAGGTGTCTATTTGTCAGCTGGATGTTGGTCTGCTGTTGTTTCCTACAAGGGGTATGGCACTGTGATGACACCTTGACTGTGCCATATCCTGGGTACAGCTGAACACAAGTCATAGGTTTGTATAACAGTTACTGCATCTGCCACATGCCGGATAGGTCTGAGGGGGGCATACAGGTGAGTGCATGGTGACTGATGTTAGCAACCCTTCTACAGTGGACAGTGGTAAGTGTACTGGGTGGTACACACCACATGTTTGTGTATAACACACACACACACACACACACACACACACACAGGCTTTGGTGTTGATAAAATACATAGAGAATGCTGTATACATGGATGTATGTACTATTGCAAGGAACCCATTTTAGCCTATGTAATTCCACCAAGACAGAATAGACACAACATCACATTGGGAAATAATCAGTCTGACAGTTTAATGTAATTGACGATGGTACTGGCAGGGTATATGTCCCCTTCCCCAATGTAGTGCAATTCTCAACTTGGTAAACATAGGTGTGTTGGTGTGGGTGGCACAGCCCTACCCTTTGGAGGGTGTGGGGTGGTGTAGAACTGCAGATAGTGTGATTGACAACTACTTAACCTTTTAACATAAACTTTACAGTATTACAGTCGAGTAAGTGGGGGGATACACTCAACAATAACCGCAATGATGGTGGATGCGTCCACAAGATTCTTATCCAGCTATATATTCTAACCCCAGTATCGCTGTACAGATATACAGTGGGGAAGAGGGCATTTACACATCTCCTACTAATTTTGATACCACCTGTGAAATGTTAGTATTTGCCATGCAGTTCTCGGACAGATGACCTCCTGGGACATGTATTTTCTGCAAACTGAAGTATATCCCTTCACATACACACACACACTCTTACTTGGCAACACTGGGACTAAAACCCCAACCTAGGTACTTATTACTACTAATGTGTGTGGCCTTAATTGCACACACCAACCTAGGTACTTATTACTACTAATGTGTGTGGCCTTAATTGCACACACCACACAGTATTTAGTATTTGGTGTGTCCCAGGTTACATGTTAAGTGAAGAACATCACCAGGCCTTGTACAGTATGGTAATGGGGGATGTACTAGTTGTTTATGAACAATACTTAGTGTGACATACTGTCATATGCAAACTGACAAATACATAACATACATACACACATCAGAGAGACCTGGGTTTATCAGTGCTAACTACCTTGTCAGTGTGTCCATTCTGATAAAGATAAGTTGCACACACCACATGCATCATTGGGCTGGATAGTGTAATCATTTACCTGTATGGGTGATGGTGACAGTGGTCCCCATACAGTGGACCTTGGGACATATCTGGGAGTACCATGGTGTAAAGACATTATACCTAGCACCCACACCCCACATTGGAGATTGTACTCGCTGAAAACCATGATAATACTCTGACATACACACCATCACACATTGACCAGGACTGCAATACAACCTCTTGTCTATCTCAAGAGTGCTACTACAGGGATATGCATCTACTGCACATGCCACAGGGATAGTAGAGTGATGCTTTGTCATGGCTCTCTTACGGTCAGCAACATCGCTATCCCTTATACTGTTTGGCAAGGTGTATTTTATTAGGAGAATGCGGCCTCAGAATGCTGTATCCTACAAATATATACACTTGCACACATAAACACACTTGCCAGGACTCAGAGTAACCCATGCCTATCTACCTATCTGTACAACAGTGCTGTGCTGGCACTGCAAGCTTCAGGTAGCCCAGAGAGTGAAGAGTGTACAAAGGTACATATAATGTCCATTACAGCAGCAGCCATATCTAACTATGGCAATGGGGGGGGTGCAGTGGGTGTGAATGGCCTCAGAGTATTATCAACTATAAGTTTACAAACACACAAACATTGTTATTCCCAGTAATGCACACTGACACATTTGTCAGTACTGGGGTCTATAGGTGCAGGTGTTCATGGGTGTGTACCAGGATATTGTACATGGAGAGATGGGAAGAGTAGGGAATGTGGGTACAGTGGTATCATGCCATCTTCCATTTGCCAGCAGGCCATCTATCAACTGATGCCACTGGTGTGATCCTCAGGGTGAAAGTTAAATGCAACATCCAATCATCTGGTTGCCTCTTGCAAAGGGCCAATGAGGTGCTCCAATTGACATGTATGCAACATGTATTACATAACATGGTCAGTGTCTGTCTTAGAGACCTGTAGCCAAGCATGTTCTGTTGATGTGGTAGTGCAGTTGAGGTATCCATGGCATGTGTTGCATATAGGGTGGTGATTCCTAGCTGTGGCATTCATAACACAGCTAGGAAGACATGTCAGTGTCACTCAAGCATGGATTGCCTGTAAGCAGCCAAGATGGATACTTGACATCTACACATCTGTACAGAGGAGAGACAGACATCAGCTACCCAACTGGTTATGCATTAGGATGAATGTGTTGACAGATAGATGTCTGACACTGATAGGTATGCCATTACTACATGACAGCAGCCCTCAATTATATGTCCTATACACACAGTAGTCTACAGTTAATATCCACATGTTAGATCAACATCCAGTAGGAAATACTTAATGACACACACCTCACACACCAACAGCATGACAGTGAGGACTCAGAGTCCATCTTTGCATGCAGGGGTGTTTGGTTCCAGTTCTACAATCTGCAATCTACTCTTACTTGGGAAAGCACTGTCAACAGTAGTAAAATAATGATACACTACATGCCAGTGTGACTGCATATAACATGGGATACTACCTATGTATGTAACAGATTCAAATGAGTGTTGTACAAGCCATATATACTCAGGTGTCCCAGACAGTAGACTTACACCCCTTGCTACTGTAATGACAGCACATAGATGCATGTTATGTACATGGAATTAAATACACATATTAAAGATGTCATTATCCTGCAATTTTATCAGACTGGAATGTGATCACTAGTTACCAGGATTGAGCTATGCTTAGCAGGTGTAAGCATTGAAATGCAAATGCTAAGCAGATTTGTGCGGTGGTAAGTGAAGCTGAAACGGTGTAAGCGCCTATACGTTTAACCATACGTTAGCAGCACTTACCATCACGCAAGCCCATGCAAACCCACTTAAAGCTGCTCAAAACTGCCTTAACCACTCTGTATTCAACAGCCCTTGTTCTGCCCTGCAACAAAATAAAAAGTCCTTACAGGTCTTGAACCCAGAGCCCTGTACACTATAGTCACAGCAGTTAACCACTAAGCTATCACAGCTGTGTAGGCAGTTGTTTTTTTCCAATATATCTGTCAGTACACATACTGAATAGTATTGAACAACTGCTTTGACTTCTACAATTGTGTAGCACTTGTTAGTGATATTAGTGCTGAATTAAAAATGTTGTTATATCTAAATATACACATATCAGATAAATATGATGTGATACATCTGGGAAGGCATATGCAACAGTTATGTTATATAGATATAGATATATATATATATATATATATATATATATATATATATATATACGTATGTAGATATATGTATACATGTACATACACATATATGTGTATTTATATGCATCTGTATATTGTGTTTTTATATATATATATATATATATATATATATATATATGGTCATATATAGATCTATCTGTAGATTATATATATATATATATATATATATATATATATATATATACACACACACACATACACATATATACATATATATACATACACACACACACACACATATATATATATATATATATATATATATATATAAATATAAATACATATATTATATATATATATATATATATATATATATAAATATATATATACATCTACATCTGTATATATGTAAGCATACATATATATATATATATATATATATATATATATACATACAATATATATACATATATATCTGTATATATGTAAACATATATATATATATTTGTGTGTGTGTGTGTGTGAATATATATATATATATATATATATATAGATACATATATATATATATAGATATATATATATATATATATATCTATATATATATATATATAACATATGTCCATAACATGTAGTGGAGTTATACCTCAGTACCAATAGTCACAACCTCTTAGTGCAAGGAGATGTCATGTAAGTACTGCAGGTATAAATGTAGACTTTTGCTACTGTAACAGGGGTTGTCTTGACAGAAACTTGTGGGACGTCACATCTGATATTGACATGTACACCATGAGTTACTGACTGGAATGTGATCACTGGTTACCAGGATTGAGCTATGCTTAGCAGGTGTAAGCATTGAAATGTAAATGCTAAGCAGATTATCATAGTACAGTACCACACAAATCACAGTAATGATCCTGTGGAATACAGCAGAGATATGACCAATAAATGTGGACAGTATGACACACTCTGGTCAGTCCAGAGGTATATATAGAACCTCTTAGTGTAAGACGTATGGACCAAGCCTGACAAAGTGGATGTTTACAGCCATGTAAATGGGGATATCACAAAAATACTGAAATAGATAAGCTCACACAGTTTATCCATTCACATACTCCTGTCTGTCCTGACACATAATAACCAGAGGAGGACAGGTCACAAGCCCACATACTACCCACTGGTTAGTGACATACATCTGTACAGCATCCCACAGTTATGGTGGCCTGGCAACAGTACATCTGTCAAATATCTGGACATAAACATCACACTGAGTAGATACACTGAGCAGCTAGGCATGTCAAAAAACACTGTGCGAACTACAGGTAGACTGCGACAACACTGGCCTACATTTCTTATGGGAAAATACACATGTACCTGCAAATATAGCAGGCTCTACAGGCATGTAACAGCACAGAGTAACAGACACCTGTGTGAAAGTGCATACCCACAACCAATCTGTACACAGCCACAGTCACATATGGTAAGCGTACTTAATATTACAGTATATGGACTGTGTGAACAACACCATCCTCATATGTGCCACTCACACACTAACCCTACATATACTGGGTCAATACACAGCGTATTCCGATGCCTGACTGTGGTTTGGGAAATGTGTTGGTCTGGCCCTACAAACATGTATGCCAATAGGGTACCATACACTGGAGCAGCATGCAACATCACATAGAACAGGACCAAGAACAATGACATCTACCACAGTCTGTACACAGGCCAAGGTACATATTTACAATACACATTCTGTCAACAATCTCCATAAGTACACAGACCTCATTACTGTACATACTACAACAGAATGTCCAGGTTTTGTCCTCAAATATAAGGCCTACTATACATAACATGTCTAGCAGTCTGACATCTCACTGACTTGTTATCAGATATGATGTCAGTAAATAATGATGTACTGAACATATGCACCTCTCACTGCATGACATATGTACAAAGGTTGACAGAGTTGTGGCTGGAGGCACAAACACAGGACCAATACTGACATGTTGCTGTGATAAACCCATACATTTACTGGTGTAACAGGGTTTGTTGTGACATATGTCTTCTGAGGGATATGAAGTCAGTAACTCACATGGCTGTCACCATATACTGACTGCAATCCTCAGAGTACGCTACTGCATTTCTAAATATAGGAAATGTGTGAGTAACACAACACATGTAAGACACTAGCCCTACAGGTGAGAGTTTCCTCAACCACATAACACTGTCATGACAGATATTAAATCATGTAGAACAGCCATATCCACACAAACCCTGTTAAACCAACATTACTTCAAATGTAGAAGAGCAATACTTACATTATGTCCTCATGTCTGGAATATCCTCTTCCTGTTTGTTGGCCTGTCTCCACAGTATATTTTGTAAGAGGTATATCCATTTACCCTCTGTGATGCTGTTTGTCAAACACCCACATGAAGTCTTGCTCACAGTGAAGGAAAAGGGCTATCACCCACATGAAGTGCTTAGTTATAGGAGTGTTTTTCCACACAATTGGCTATAGGAATGATACCACAGCTGTTCCACATGCAATTAGCTAGTGGGGGACTGCAATTCATGCACAGGCCATCAGCTGATCATGACCATCACTTACAAAACTCAAGCTGCTGCCTAAGCAAAGCAGGTGTACTTTTCCACATCCACCAAAGAGGGGGTGAGAGAGACAGACAGAGACAAAGTAAGAAAGGAAGGAAGTAGGAGAGTAAGAGCCAAGAATGTCTGCATATGATCCATGGGTGGAGAGTGGTATCTGGGCATTATGACAGTTGCCTGTATTGTGTACTAATCCATACTGTAACATGATAATTGCACATGGCTGTACACATTTATGGCTGAGGACTGTTGACAAGAATCTCTACAATGCTTGGAAAATGCTGGCCTTGTAATGTTGACAATAGGACATGTAGCGCTTCAATATAATGATGTGGAAAAACCCATACTGCAATGGACCCTGTCATTACACAATCACCCCAACAGGACACTGATAACACACACACAAACACACACTTACCAGTACATTGTTTCAAACCCCTCCCTGACTATGTATTGTTATTACATTGTTATGCAGTTATTGCACGTGCCATAGAGCTTACATGCTAGAGAGCTGTCCAAAGGTATCTTTGAAGGTGAGTGACATCAGCAACAACGATAAAGGAGGGATAAGAGAAGTGTAGTACATGCGAGTGTCCACAAAAGCAGGTGTCAAGGAAGATGCAACCACGCTCGCTCAGGGAATCACACACATCATCACAGTTGGCAGAGTCAGGATTAAAACTCCTACCTAACTAGTTTGCTACACTATAGTATTACGCAGTTATTACATACACCACAGAGCTTATAAGGCTGATATATGGCCAAAGGGTTATTTCAAAATAACTGACATCAGCAGGCATGCTACGGTAGGGCAATGGGAGGTGTAGTGAGTGTGAATGACTTCAAAATCATTAATCTCCACACACACACAAACACACACACACTTGCCTATACTCACATGCTTGGGTTCATTGCTTCGCAGGTGTGTAGTAGTTGACTGTGCCAGAAGACTGTACAAGGCTAGGCAAAGGGAATACCTTGGCATCAGGCCACATGACAATGGTTTCCAGTGTGGCTCAGGGTTGTAGTCCCTGGAATGGCCCACACAGGTGAGTATTGTATTCACCATCCACTAATATTGGTTACTATTGTGGGTGGCCAATGCTGTGCAATACTTGCCATATATGTGATCTATATTCCATAACAGGGACAGTGTCTGGGTTGTGCATATGTCCCACATGCATGTTCTGTGATCTGTGGAAGTGTACTTGGGGTCTCTGGGGCATGTTGTGTGGACAGATTGTTATCATCTGATGTGGAATTCTTGACCTCATGTGGTGAGACCTGGCTATGGAACTGAGGTCGTGCCTGCACCTACATTCACAGCATGATACAGGTATTCAGTGGAGTTAGTGGCATCTGTCCATGCAGGCATGTGTATAAGACATGGTATTCCCTTTGTGGGTTACATTTGCAGATTCTACTGTTTTTCCAGGCATCCAGTTGGGAACATAGCTAAGGACCACTGTAAACAATTATTTGCCTATTGTAGGGTTGGAACAGGGTGCCATGTCCTTTTACTTGCTGGATATCACACACTCAGGAGATGTTACAAATCACAGTACATTCTGATGTCAGTGGCAGTGTTGTGGTCAACAGGCATGTAGTCCACTGCAATCACACCGTGGTTACTATCTGTGGGAAATATGCAGGGAACTACCAATATAGTGGTTGTTGCCTATCCAATTGTGTTTGTGTACGAGAAATGGGTGGAGAGTGTTCTCTGAGTAATACAAGGGTTGCCTATATTGTTCACAAATCCATAATGTCACATGTAGGGCTATGGATTGTCTACACCAGCCTCTCTAATGTTTGACATATGTTGTCCGTGTAAGTTGACATTGTGACATATAGTAGGTCCTCAATATAATAATTTAGCAAAACCCACCCCACAATGTATCCTGTCATTGCATAATCACAACAATCTCCACACAGGATACTGATGACAAACACACACACTTGCCAGTATTGAGATTCAAACCCCTACCTAGCTATGTATTGTTACTACAGGTTACCGCATTTATCGCCTGTGCAATGGAACTTATTGGATGAATATTGTCCCAATGTACTTCTAAGGTGAGGAACATAATCAGCCCTTGTAAATACTGGCATTGGGTGATGTAGTGGGTGAGAAACTCCAAAAATAATTTTACCCTAATCACACATTTACATTTGCCAGGGGTGAGATTCATACCTCTATCAAACAACCATTATGTTACACATTTACCATATGCACCACTGATCTGACATGGTAGAGGCTTCGGAACAGATACTTATAAGGTGGATGATATCTGCAGGGCTGCTAAAGTCAGGCTCTGAGATATGTACTGGCTGTAAATAGGGACAAAATCTTTGAGGTACACACACGAACACTTGCCACAGATGAGATACAAACCCATAGCTGTGTAGTTATTGCTACTACATTGTTCCGCACTTATGGCATGCACTACAGAGCTTATAGGGCTATCTGTTCTCCAAAGGTATAGTTCAAGGTAGATGACATCAGCAGGCTGCTGAAGTAAAGCAATGGGAGGTGTAGTGACTGTGAATGGCCTCAAAAGCATTACTCTCTACACACATGCACAGAGTTCCACAGTTGCCATGTCTGAAATTAGAATGCCTACCTAACTAGTACATCACACTATAGCATTACACAGTTATTGCATGCTCCATGGAGGTGACAAAGCTGAAATTTGTCCAAGGAGGTATTTTAAGGTAACTGACATCAGCGGGCTTGCTAAAGTAAGGCAATGGGAGGTGTAGTGACCATGAATGGCCACAAAAGGATTACTCTCTACACACACACACACACACACACACACACACACACACACACACACACACACACACACAGTTGGCATGCTTCAGATTAGAACACCTTCCTAATTAGTACATCACACTATAGCATTACCCAGTTAATGCATGCACCACAGAGCTTACAGAGCTGAATGTTGTCCAAGGAGGTATTTCAAGGTGACAGACATCAGCAGGCTTGCTAAAGTAGGGCAATGGGAGGTATAATGACTGTGAATGGCCTCAAAAGCATTGATTCCTACACAGCCAGAGCTTCACAGTTGCCATGTCTAGGATTAGAACTCCTACCTAACTAGTATGTTACACTCTAGCATTACGCAGTTATCGCACGCACCACTGAGCTTATAGGACTAGCTTTTATCCAGAGGTGTATTTCAAGGTGTATGACATCAGCAGCCTTGCTAAAGTAGGGCAATGGAAGGTGTAGTGTCTATGAATGGCCTCAAAATCATTGACCCTTACACACACACAGAGCTCCACAGTTGCCACATCTGGGATTAGAACTCCTATCTAATGAGTAAATCACACTACAGCATCATGCATTTATCGCACATGCCACTGAGCTTATAGGGCTAGCCCTTCTAAAAAGGTGCATTTCAAGGTGAATGACATCAGCAGCCTTGCTAAAGTAGGGCAATGGGAGGTGTAGTGTCTATGAATGGCCTCAAAATCATTGATCAATACACAGACACACACACACACACACACACACACACACACACACACACACACACACACACACACACACACACACACACACAAAGTTTCACAGTTGCATGTCTGGGATTAGAATTCCTACCTAACTAGTACATCACATTACAGTATTACACAGTTATCACATGCACCACAGAGCTTATAGTGCTAGCCCTTATCCAAAGGTATATTTCAAGGTGAATGACATCGGCAGCCTTGCTAAAGGAGGGCAATGGGAGATGTAGTGTCTATGAATGGCCTCAGAATCATTGATCCCTACACACACAACATTTCTCAGTTACTATATCAGGGATTAGAACTCCTACCTAACTAGTACACCACACTATTGCATTACGCAGTTATTGCGCACACCACAGAGCTTATAGGGATGATCCTTATCCAAACGGGTATTTCAAGGTGACTGAAATCAGCAGACTAGCTAAACTAGGGCAATGAAGAGTGCAGTGTGTGTGTGAATGGGCCATAAACCATTCTTCTGGAAACACACACAATGCTCAGTCACACACAGCTTTACATTTGACAGGACTGTGTATATGACTGCTAGATGAATAATGACTTGTACTGTCATGTTACACAGTTATCACAAGCGCCACAAACACTATAGTGCTGAGGGCTACCAGAAGCAAATGTCTACAGTGATAGACATTGGCACATCATGTGATATTGGCCAATTGGATGTGTGGTGGGTGGGACAGGCCTCATAATGGGAATCTCTTTGTCACTGTCTGTCTCTCTCTTCCCCACATCTCTGTTTGTGTATGTTTGACCTATTATAATATGTTGTCCTTGGATATATGTGTGTATTCCTATCCGATGAGTGTGTGCAAAGCATGACTAGTGTGCAATGTGGTGTATGTGCACAGACATCTGCGACTGACAGATATGTATAGTCCACTGTTATTGCCAGACATGGGCTTCATTTCTTTAAGTGTGGGAGCATGCCCAGTGTGACCTTCTGTATTGAATGTGTGAATCTATTTCAGGTAGGTTGTACTCCAGTGCAGGCATTTATGTTCTACACCTACAGCTAGCAACCTGTTTCTGCAGGATATCTGTAGATAGGTTGACAATATGGAGTCATAATGGGCAAAGGATAGTGGGATACTGTAACTAATTGTGTCTGTGCTGCTTCTGCTACATAGTTTTGGTGTTAGCAGAGATATTCAGACATATGTACTGTTTTACACTGTGATGTTTTATGTCATCAACAACTGACAGGTATACATATTTGCTTGCAGTAATTTCCTGGGGAACACAAGATGAATGAAGCTGTGTCCAGTATTGTGGTCTGCATTCTACATATTCTTGCACAATCATGCCATTCTGGAGGGGGAGTTGCAGACACTTGCTGATAGGACTGTGTAAATGGTCCAGCATCTTGGTACTGTGGTGGCTAAGGATCTCATGCTTGTACATCTATTGACGTGACAGAATGGCCATAGTCTGCTGTGGCCATACCTCTCAGCTGTACAGATTCACACAGGTTACCCAGAGGCAGGGCTCATATATCTGGTAATTTCCCCTAAACATGTGGTTTATGAGCAGGATTGTAGCCACCCATTCCTGGGTTTAAAGGCAGGGATAGTATGGGCACACATCAGAGTTTCAGACTTCACACACTCCATGGCATCCATGCTTCCATCCCTCCCATTATTCTATCTTCTTGCTAACATTATGCAAGCAATATCTGATAAGTATCCCTATAGTTATCACTTCATCCCAGCAGTATTTAGGGGATGGTCCACAGTTCATGCACTAGGACATGGTGGACATGCTACTGGGATTTGTGAACATGGCCTTGCAGTTGTGTTCTGTGGACTGTGTTATGTCGTTATTTGGGACTCCATGAGATAACATGCATTGGCAGTATGGGTGAGACACAGGCCTTTGACAGAGGACTGTAGGGCATTTGGAAGTGATGCAGGCCATCTGTAGCAGGCCAGTGCATTTTGTCACTCCTACAGTCCCAGGCTGCAAGCCACTGGATTCACCTGGGTAGGTGTGCAAGGTGTTAATGGCAATAGTTTCTTTAATTATTAATCCATTTGGTGTGGATTCTGGCAGGGTGCTGCTTACAGCTAGGGACACCTCTGCATGGGACACCTCTTCAGCATGCTGCATTCTCTGGGTATTCCCATACAGAAGTGGGGATCATATTGTACTCATTCCCAACAACAGGGACATGACCTGTGATGAACCTGTGACTGATGGTGGGGTGAGCTGAGGGCATGTGTGCTATGGAAGCTTCTTGCAGCTGACTCACAGATATAAGTGAGGCATTTCCCTTATGCTAGCTTGTGCAGGGACATCAGCAGTTTCTCAGTACTTCATAACTGTGCCTTTTGTGGTCTGCCAGTGTTTGGCCAGGCTACATCAGTATTCCATACTGCACAGACAACTAATGTGCTGCTAACCTGTATGTACAATTCCAAAAGGTGTGCCCATTTGACAGTAACATTTTATACACTCTCTGTCTAGGGTACTTCCACCTGTGTACTGTGTGTATGTCCAGGCCCACATTCATGCCATGTCCATCTTTCAGATGGTGACAGATACTACATCTGAACACTTAGTATGGATTATTGCTGGATTGGGTATTCCTGGGTTGCATTGTGTTTAGCACTGCAGTTGTCAGAACTTGGCCCTGTCATAAACAGTACTGGCCATAGGCCACTGGGACACAATCCTCCATGCCTACATGCTGACCACTTTCACACAATATACAACACACAACAAACTAACACACAGTCCTGCATATTGTACATGTGCAACAATCTATCCTGCTAATTTGGCCAGCTCAGGTAATCTGTGCTCCACTGTTATTATACCCACATGTACATGCTACTACATTTTTTCATAGGATTGTGGGGGGGGGACACACCTGACAACTGTAAACATTTGCTATGACTGTACTGGTATTTCAGGTACTCTGTTGGCTTCCATTTCATTCTGCATTGTGACCTATTATGCAGACTAGAGGCATATCAGTGGAGTACAGATCTTAGTTTTTATTGACCTACGTTTCAGTTTTAGACTTCTTACCCTTCAGAACTAACATCCAACTGCCTGACCTGTTGTATTCTGTCTGTGTAGGTCTGGAGGGGGGCTGTTCTCCATTGCCATCAGTCAGAGTCCTTAGCACAGCCTTTCTTTGTGGTCATCTACACCTGTCCTGCTGGCTGAGACTGTTGTTGGGTATGTGAGCCTCACTGACATGCATGTGTGTGTCCTATGGGCACACATCTGCCCCAACACATGTCCTGCAGTGGGATTACTCACCTTGTCTAGTACTGCCTACTATGTTGACACCAGTATTTGTTATGGATTTCATGCTGTCCATATAGGTGTCTGTCTGCTGCCATCCCATTTAGCCACCCGATTCCCTTGCATGCTCACATCCATACCATAGATACAAATAGCAGAACATACTACTCCATTCAGCAATTGATAGGAAGAGTGACTTACCTTGTGGCTGCGTCAGTACTGAGAATGGTGCTGGAGGGCTGACTATGTCGGATACACATAGTACACTCCCTATACATGGTTGAGCACAGGTAGTGTCATGTTTGGCATCCCTTTTACAGTATGTGCGAGTCAGAGAGAGGTGTCATTCCCTGGGTTCCTACTGTGGGGCAGTGGATGTGCTATGAGTTGCCTCTTTGCCAAGGCCTGGGCATACTGGGCATGCCTCCTTCTGCCAACAGTGGCAGGCTCAGGTTGTTCCTCCTCCTCCAAGTCAGTCTGTGTCTGTGCTGGCCTTGGCAATGGTGCATGGCTGTGTGGCCCTACCCCATGCTGTTCCTGCTGCAGCTGTTTCCACAGGATGATATTGTGTAGAATGGCACATACAGTGACAATTTGGGTACATGTAGCTGGAGAGTACTGCAAGGCTCCACCAGATATGTCCTGGCACCGGAACTGTGACTTCAGCATCCCAAACACATGCTCTATTATGATTCTGGTTTGTGCGTGTGCCTCATTATGGAGCTTTTGTTTGGGTGTGTGTGCATTTCTGATGGGTGTCATCAGCCATGGTTCCAGTGCATAACCAGCATCCCCCACTAGGTGGCCATATGGAATGTCCCCACTGGCAAATGTCTGGTACAGCTGCATCATATGCCAGATGTCGAGTCATGATAGCTTCCACGGCTGCCAGCACACACATTCAATATAATGCCCTGGACATCGCACATGACCTGACAGTTGATGGAGGGGAAGCCCTTGTGGTTTATGTAGACCTTAACCCACTCACCAGGTGGTGCTTTTATGTATTACGTGTATGCAGTCTATAGCACTCACTACCTCAGGATATTCTGCTATTTGGTGGAAACGACGCATATTGCTGGTCAACGCCTCACGGGTGTTGTGGATATATATGTGCTCACCAGCATGTGCTGACATGGCATCCAAGAGCTGGTGGAGTACCCTGGATGCTGATGCCTGTGAGAGTCCCATGATATCCCCAGCTGGCCTTTGGAAGGTATCTGTGGCTAGTATTTTTAAGCCTACACATACCTTGTTATCCACTAGGATGGGATCCCCTCTGTTGGTTCTGTGTGTGAGGCTTGGCTGGCACAGCTCAACAATATGCTGTAGGAGATCCCTGTCCACCCTATACCACTCCACTATCTCCAGCTCATGTATCCCCTGATAGGTTACCCTGGGTCTGTACACTCATCTCCTTCTCCTCACTGTGGGTTGGTCATCAGCATTCTCATCCTCACCACCCTCAGTCTCTTTCACATATTGATTTATGAGAGCAAAAGCAGCCCCTATCATTTTGTTGCTATTGTTAGGTAAAATGTCCCCGTTTATGTACACCAGTGGTATAGAGCTTGTGAAAAAAAACAGAGTGAAAGGTGTTTGCATAGTTTATGGTTGTGTGCTGGGCTGGGCTGTGCTGTTGCCTGTGCAATTGGCTGATTCTAATACATTTCACCTGCCAGCTGTGCTAGTTCTCCTTGGTTACCTTCTTACTGCTGTTTTCCCTTCCCATTGCCTTCCTTTTTAAGCCCCAATGTGCACCATGCAAACCCAGTGCTCAAATGTGAACGGAGCTGCTATTTCCTGGTTTATTTTTTATTTTTTTGTTTAAAACCCGGTGTGTGGCACACACACCCATTTAGGCAATGTAAATACTGCTAGGCAGCTTCAGACATACCACCTTCCTTAGCTGTGCTTAGCTAAGGGCAAACACAGGCCACAGAGCTCCAATAAGCTTGCAGCATGCATGACACACCCCTTATGAAGTCATCTAGCTCTTACGCTTACACCATGGTATTACTGTACCTACACGGTTGGGTGCAAGCTAGCACTGAGGGGAAATCTGTGATTCAGTATCATTCCCCTCATTTGCATAGAATTGACTGCTAATGCATGGTTACAAAACCAACACTCAGCCTTCCCCCTTGGCAACCACTATTCCATGGTCTTGTTGTGTTATGCATGCCACTGACTTGTGATTTTGGTTTAGAAGCTTATTTCCAGCTTTTCTTATTATTTTTGGGCCGATCCCATTTGAGCACCGCTGCCCTATGCTTAAATGGCTGAAATCGGCCAAAAAGTTAATTTTTATAATTTTAAAACTGACTTTCATGTCTATGGCCATATATTTGGCCTTTGGCATGCCTAACTCTTCTAATACATGCATTTTTACGAGCCGTCATGCCTCCGTTTTGTAGTTTGCAGAAATGAATTCAGCTACTGGCTGACTTCATTTCTGCTGTCTACACTATTCCTGCGTGGACACCTGCCTGCTTCCTGGATCGCTAATTCACCTCATTTGCAAGGCTTTCACCATGCAGGAATAGTGCAGGATCGGTCGTGCACGTCCCGGGAGTTCATTCCTGGATCGCACGTCAGCCATATTGCCTGCAGCAGCTCTTGCACTATAATGCTGGGGGCCCTTTCCCCACCCCCCAATGTCTATGACATCATCTTCACCATGCGTCTAGGAAAGCATGTATTAAAACCAGTTCTTTTATTCATCATAGCAACCATAGCCAGAAAAAATCTTCGTTTGCTTTCCTTGCATCCTAAATCCTCTCTAGTGTCTTAATGACAAATCATTATAGCAATTAATAATGTTCATCCTTGTTTGTTACATCTACAAGAGCAAACATAATGCCTGGAGTTTCAACATACTCCAAAGACATTCCCTGCTTGTTGATATTCACAAATATAAAAGATAAGCATTACTTCAGCTATGAGAATAGTACTCTCATTGCAAATGAACAGAAAAAAAAGAGAAAAATCCTACATTACATTTGTAACAGTTTTGTTTAGCCTGGTATTGCCTCTGACTTCAGACATGTTTTTCTTTTAACCCAGTATCACCCTGGGCTTCACATCAAGATCTTGCACACTTCTGCTGTTAGGCTATTCATTTATTTATTTAGATGATGATGATGATGATAACCCAGTCCATCTGAGTGTATACTTTACAGAAGACAGTCAGGAAGCAGAACACAGAGGATGATAATAATACCCAAACATCCTGTTCAGGCTCACACTACTCTTTTTTTTTTACTTTTCCAGTGTAATGTTTCCTTCCATTTTTCTTACTGCTTGTACTTAACCTTACTCAGATTGCATTTGACACAGGACTACAGCCAGGATTTTTGGAATTATAAACATATATCCAGAATGTAGCCCCTCCCCAATATACAACCTGGCTCCAAGATCATAAAGGGAAATTGCACTGCTGTACTGGATATCAGCATGCAACTTTGACACCCAGACAGGACTGTACACAGGCCACTTACAGAGCTGACCCTTTCACTACTCTCTCTATGAACCAATGCCTTCAAGTGTCCCTTTATCTAGTGTAACTGCCCTTCATACACAGACAGTATTATTTTCATTATATATATATATATATATATATATATATATATATATATATATATATATGTGTGTGTGTGTGTGTGTGTGTGTGTGTATGTGTGTGTGTGTGCATGTGCACACACACACACACACACACACAATTCACAGATAAGGCTGGTAGAATTCTTTAATTTCTCACAGCTTTCTTCCTGGTGTGGTAATACTGCCATCAGTCTGAAAAAGTCAGAGACTTACAGTCACTGGTTGGTCCAAAATCAAGTCAGATTTGAAATACATCAATTAATGTCTTTTTTATTGGTAGTAGGCCTGAGCAGTCATATGGAAGAGACATACAATTCAGCTTTCTACTCAACAATATAAATAATGTTGACCCACTTGTCAGATAAACAACAGTACATATATTTATAATAAAATTATACCAACCACAAGAGCTTAAAAGTAAACACATGACCTTAAATAATAAAGAGAACTATGCAAACAAGAATTAAAATATATCTAGGCAGGCACACACAGATAGCATACATACCAAAAAACACTAAGCTCCAGAGTTCCAGATATCAAATTTCCTTGTCTAGCTTACTACAGAAGTACTGACTCTACCTAAATAGCAAATATTCATGGATGGTTCCATACAAACAAGATAGCATCAGAATCTTTTATTTTGCTTTTCAGCATTACACAGTTATATAAACTCTTTTCCCCAATCCACTAATGCCCACAACATCATTACCCTGTTGCTGAGAAAACAAGTTGTTTTGCTTGCCATTGCAGCCGCAGCCAAGATGCCTCCACATCTAGATTCTTGTGCCATGTGCCATTCCCTGGTCTGGCACACCCTTCAAAATAATGAAAAGGTTGGCCAAGATGTTGGCAATTTAAGTATTTTTTCCATGAGCTTCCAGACTTGGTTTAGCAATACCTATGCACCAGCATTGGCAGGTCACAACTTACCACTGTAATGCACAGAAGTACCAATGGTTGTTAAACATTTATGGGGCTGGAAAAAATCCCAGAAGAAGGTTTTGACCTAACCACAATTTATTCATGAGATGGAGCAGCTAGTGATCTGCATGCTTGATGGAAAGCACCACATAACCGAGGGGAGAAAGAGAGAGAGAGAGAAGGAAGGAGAGTGTCCCAGTGTATGAGAAAATTGACCAAATCGACACAGGAATGTTTAAAATTAGTGAGACTCCAAAGCGTTATATTGCTGACAGAACAGCAAATTTGATACCATGGAGGAAGTATTGGCCAAACAGATGACCTCTCCTTGTTGCAGTCAGCTGAGAATGCGATGAGGACACAGCTGGCAGAACATGAGGTTAAGTCCAATGATCCATGGCAGAACTTGATAGAAGTGAAGTATAGAATGTGAAGAGAAAACCTATGTTTTAGAAGCTTTCCAGAGAAAGTATAGGTAATCCTCTGCAAGCAATTCATAATTGAGTGTATAGCTCAGCAGACTTAAATACTGCTGCAAGAGGTTAAGTGTGAATGTGTTCATTAAATTGCTATGGCCAGCATAAATTCCATGAGGCACCCTAGACTGATTTTCATTAAGTTTAAAACATGCGCATTAAAATGAATAATCCTGTCTAGCTAATGGAAGAGCGGGACAATATTAAAACCTTTTTTGATGTTTCAGTAAAAAATTTAGGATAGGACAAGTGAACTAAATAAATTTCCAAAAATGATCAGAGAAATGGCGAGGCTTGATATAGCACCACCAGTCCCAGAGCTACAAGATGATGGTGAGAATCAGGCAGAAGGGGCTGCTTAAATGCAACAATGTGGAGACTGTATCAAAGTGCTGGGAAAACTGTCATCCATATTCTTTTGCGACAAGTAAATTACAGTATTTTCCTGGCTTTTTTCATTGTATGTTTAATATCTACTTCTTATTTTGGAACTATAACATCAAAATATGATTGAGAAATAAGGCTGAGTATTAAAATAATCTGATCATAAACTTATTAAGGGTTTACAAAAAGGATTTAAATTTAAAATGTTATATTTATACTAGACTTTGTTGGGGGGTTACAGTAATGAGAATGGCACCTGTCATGTCAAAAGGGTGACATACACTATTAAGGGTGCAGGGTATTGAACCAGGCCCACAGATACAAGAAGTATAATAGGGTAAACATCAGTCTCATGAGCCTTCTTGGGATTGGACCAATGTTTTCCCTGTTATATTGCTTATTTACCCTATTATACAAGCAGTCCTAAGAAGGCTCATGGAACATGATCACACTACTCTAAAGGCTGACGTCCTACTGTTACAGGAAAATCACAGAGGATTGTAGTTATGGGTGCAATCTAACTTTGCATGCCTCAGTTTAGTTGTAAGTAGGCTTCATGCAGACAATGTCAACAGGTTGTAAATAACAGTTTCCCAAACCAGTTAGATGATTTACTATCTTGGAGTGGTGGAGACCATGAAGTAAGGACATGAAGATTAAGGATACTAGATTTTTACCATCAGGGATGAGTTAGCTCTATGGGTAGTTATGGCTGAAATATACGACGATGGGCCACAGTGAATTTATCCTCAAGCATTCCCTCAAAAAGCATATGCACAATGCATGCACAGGTGCACACAGTTAGTTTTTGGTTTAGTTTGATGTTCCAATGAAATATTCTTGTAATAGCTTCCCAGACCAACATCACTGTCATTTCAATGTTAAGATGTACAAAGCTAGATCAACTGTCCCTATGCTGAATTGCAGCATGAGAGAATAGTGACAGATCAGTAAAATAGCAATTATTTACTCAGGTCACATGTCATGCAACCCAGAAGGAAGACACTTAGGTTTATATCATGGAACATAAATGCGCTGACTGACAGCTGTAAAAGGGGTAAATGTTGGCATATTTAACAAAAAAAAAGTAGATATGGCATTCAGGAAACACATCTACCACCCAGACAAACATAAAGAATTCATTAGGGAAAGTGGGATGTTAGGCTACAGTTCAGGGGTATAAGTGGGAAGAAAGAGGGTTCTAATTCTGGTTAAGACAAGTTTAACATTTCAGGTAGAGGAGAAAAAAAAAGATAAAATGGCTAGCTATACTTTTATAAAGGGAATGTGGCTAGAACAAAAATTATGATAGTATCAGTATACATTCCACCAAGAATTAATTGGATGAAAATAAAATCTATTCTGACTTTGCTGACAGAGTTCTAAGAAGGTTTCTTAATAGGTGGATAGGACTGGAATCTGGTTACAAATACCAGAGATGTTACGGGGGGGCAAAGCTATTATCACCTTTGAGGGAAGGAATTGCCTGGAGAAATATATGCCCAAGTTTGGATTCATAGATGTAATGGAAGCAAAACCAGAAGCAAGAAATGTCACTTTTTATTCAGAGTGATATGACACATGGGCCAGATGGATGTTGTGTTACACAGCAGCATGCCTGTTTAATACACCAGGTATAGAGGCATCCTATCATACTCTCAGAAAATACATCATTTAACTACACACCATAGGAAAACCAAGTATCTAGATAATCACTGGTACTTGCCTACTTACATGTTAACAGTGCTAGACCACAGGGCTTGGCTAAAGGAATGGTTATTATAAGGTATTAAAGATCTTTAGAATATAGATGAGAGACTTAGAGCTTCATGGAACAATTATAAGGTGAATCTAAAATTTCAAGTGTGGACAAGACAATGGGAAATTTGGAATAACAGCCACACCCAGTATTTGAGAACGCTTAGAGACAAAAAGGAAATATAAGAGAAGCAGAAAGAGGGAGAGATAGCTGTAGAATTGCAACACCTAGATAAATTAAAGTAAAAATTGTTAAACTACCCATATAATAGATATAAATACAAAGCTATGAGACTTAGCAATTTATTTTCTGAGAACAGTTCAAAGTGGATTAAATTATTAGCCCAAGCACTGAGGCAGCAGAAGATGGAAAAATAATAATTAAAGTATGAAATCCAAGGACAAGAAGTATAGAAACAGAACTGGACAATGTAATACAGAATATGTATGAATATTTTTGTAACCTATATTAAAAGTCAGAAAATATAAAGGGCAGAGAATAAAGAAAAAGTTATTTAGATAAGGTATGATTATCTCAACTCATAGAAGATGATAAGAACAGGTTAACAACACAAATTACAGAAGAGGAAATCAGACAGAGCTTGCAAAGGCAAAAGGTGTGGAAGCCACGGGGGGGGGGGGATGCAATTCTGTGAAGATATGAAAACTTGCTGAGAACAAGATAATAGAAACAAAAACTCCAGGACCTGGAAATGCTGAGTATGTTTTCAGGAATTTATTTACAGAAAAAAAGCAGTAAAAACACAAAGCTTTCAGGCAGATGCCCTTCTTCAGTGTGTATGTAACAAATAGTGCAATCACATCTCCATTAATATAATTCATGATAAAAACCATGTGACGCAGTCCCAATCAAAAGATAGAAACAATTAATTATGTAAATAATTTAAATGAATTAGTTATTTAAATAAATAACATCCACAGATACTATAAAAGCAGTATACCACATCAAATATTCAACATAAAACAAAATCAGTGAATGAATGTACAATTTATAAAGAAGTATATAGAAAAATATATATGTATATATTTTTACACATATTATCTACCTAAAAACATCTATTTTCTTTTTAATATTGGTTTAAGACTAACGGCTGTAGTTATGCCTGATGTAGAATCTGCTTGCAATCATATAATCCGTTCATACTCATAGATTTCCAGTCTGTTATTTAAATCACCACCTAAAAGAAATAGAAGATCCATGAACAGGAACTTCACTGCAGGACAAAGCAACTTTTTTTATTAACAGATTCTAGTACCTCAGCTCCTTGGCTTCTACTGGAACATTTTTACAACACAATTTTGTCCCATTATATACCCCCTCTTCCAATTATTGTATTGATCAATTAACAAATAAAGCACTACTTAAATCAGTACTTAAAGTGAACAGTACTTCAAGCAAACACTTTCAAACCTTCAAGCTATTGCACTTCCCTTATAAACCTAACATCAAATGTTTAAACAATAAATATGAGTACATCTTTTAAATACACTTTTAAACACTTTTTTTAAAGACAATACTAAATATATAACCATTTTTATTATTAAATATATTCAATATTATATATCTTTACTATCTGATTGTCATGAAATATTTTACTATATTAGGGGTTGGGAGGGTGGCTTAATGGCTAAGGTGGTTTGCCTTACAAACACAAAGTGCTGGGTTTGCATCTCACAAGGGATAATTGGTTAGGCTAAAATGGCCTCTGCTAGAGCAATTAGCTTAATACTAAACTATAAACCTATGTAGTGCTATGACCTCTAACTTCCTTATTACAATTTCAGTTACACTTATAAATATAAATATAATTCATATCCCAATGTATACAGTTATTACTTACATAAATAATCTAAACAACTTTATAACATATTATATAACACTTGTAAACAAATTATAACTAGTTATCATTTTTATCATACATTTAATGCTTTTAAATACATTCAAAAGTGTTGCAAAAATTATTTTCATACATAATGTCTGGAGCCTACTATATTTTACCCTCCTTGTTTTAAATGCTCAAATTATTTTCCAAATTCATTCCATTGGGATATAAAGTATGGAAATTAATGATCATTTTGCTTTCTAGTCTGTTTAATTGTTTTTTAAAGTTTCCCCTGTTATTAGTTGGTCATGCTAGAATATTAAAAAACAGACTATTATCTGAACCTTGATGCTTGGACACAAAATGTATAGCTACAGGACTTTCTAACTTCTTCCTTCTGACATCACCTAAATGTTCCAAAATTTGGACTTTGGCCTTTCTGGTAGTTTGACCAACATACCAGGAAATGGGATGGCAGTCACATCCTATAATATAGATCACACCACAACTGTTACAATTATAAAATTCATTGGCCCTGTACAATTCTCCATTAATTCTACAAACATGTAGGTTCTTTACCCAATTACATATTAAACAGTTTCCAAAACTATAAGTTCCTACTGTTCTACCCATCATGCCCTGGCATGTAGGTTTCAAACATTTTTTATTCAGTAGTTCTTTAAGATTTTGGGAAAGGGAAACTAGATGACAGATTAAGTTAAATGCATCAGTTTACCCTGGAATTAATAAGAGTATATCCATTAAGCCCATTTTAGAGAATACACATTAATAAATAATACGTTTTTTTTTACCACACATTATTATTAGCAGAATGATGGGCTTATAAAATGTATATTGATTTTGTTATTTAAAAATATATATATTGCATTTAGATTTTGTTTTTATTAAATATTGTAAATGTTAGTTTATGCCAACGCATTTTAACTAGTTTGAATATTTAGTTTGAATAGACATGTATAGGAAATTGTAGTTTAGAGTAGTAGATTTATTAGCTCAATGGTCACAGCACTTATTGTAAAATTAGGATTCTTTTGAAGTTTATTTATTTGTATTGCTAATGTGAAGCTATGGGAAACTACAAGAATGAATAATGAGAGTTCAGAGCACTTTAAATAGGTAATTGACTCATGATGTTTAAGGTTGGAAGTTATGGATTGGTTAGTACCATCTATATAATGTGGCATTTGAAAAATGGAATTGTTCTGATGAAGTCTACTTTCATGTAGATGAAAGCGCTTAACCTTATTCCTTTATGTATTTTATAAAATAAACTCGTTTGTGGTATTGGAACAGTGAACAACTTGTGTTTTCTTCCGCTTTGAGCAGCGAATGTAGTATTACATACTATCTGTATTATTGGTGGACTTTTGCTGACAGTTGCTCGCAGTTCTTTAAGATTATTATACCTACCATAAGAAAACACAAGGTGTTTAGGAAACAAAGAGCCAAGGGTGTGATCTTCACTAACAATTTCCCATGCTTGTCTAACTATCCTTTCCAAAATGGAGGAGAATTCAGAATATCCAGTGACAAAAATAATATTTCTTCTTCTCCATTATTCCTATACATGATTTCTCCTTCATTACAATTTCTAACCACCCTATTATGATCCCCCCTAATACCCGTAATTTTATTCCTTGCCTTTTGTAATGTTCTATCATCATATCCTCTGTTCTTAATCTATTATACAACTCATTTAAACATGAGTCATTTAAACTAGCTTCAGAGGTATTCATGAAAATCCTTTTAAATTCTCCATATGGCAAAGACTCTAAAGGGGGGGTGTGTACTAGTGGCATGCAAAAAATTGTTAACAGATGTGGGTTTCCTATATGGTTTGTGCTGTATCCTCTTTTGGTTATCTACATAAAAAGTTACATCCAAAAATGAAATACCGAATCTACCTGTGCCCCAAGTGAATTTCAATCCACGTGGGTTGTTATTCAAAACTTCCATAAATTCTTTAAATTTAACTGTATACATTGGGATATGAATTATATTTATATTTATAAGTATAACTGAAATTGTAATAAGGAAGTTGGAGGTCATAGCACTACATAATATGGTAAAATATTTCATGACAATCAGATAGCAAAGATATATAATATTGAATATATTTAATAATAAAAATGGTTATATATTTAATATTGTCTTAAAAAATTGTTTAAAAAGTATATTTAAAAGATCAGAGGAAGAGGCTGGTGAAGAAGAAGTGGGATTGTCAAAGAGATGAAGAAAATAGACATGAGTATAAGGAGATGAGGCGCATGGCAAAGAGAGAGGTGGTGAAAGCTAAGGATAAGGCATATGGAGAGTTGTATAAGAGATTGGACACTAAAGAGGGAGAAAAGGACCTGTACCAATTAGCTAGACAGAGGGACAGAGCTGGGAAAGATGTGCAGCAAGTAAGGGTGATAAAGGATAGTGAGGGAAAGGTACTCACAAGAGAGGAGAGTGTGTTGAGAAGATGGAAAGAGTATTTTGAGAGGCTGATGAATGAAGAGAATGAGAGAGAGAGAGAGAAGGTTGGATGATGTGGGGATAGTGAATCAGGAAGTGAAACAGATTAGCAAGGAGGAAGTAAGGACAAATATGAAGAGGATGAAGAATGGAAAGGCTGTTGGCCCAGATGACATCCCAATGGAAGCATGGAGGTGCTTAGGAGAAATGGCAGTGGAATTTTTAACTAGATTGTTTAATGACATTTTGGAAAGTCAGAGGATGCCTGAGGAGTGGAGAAAAAGTGTTTTGGTACCTATCTTTAAGAGTAAGGGTGATGTGCAGAGCTGCAGTAACTACAGAAGGATAAAATTGATCAGTCACAACTTGAAGTTATGGGAAAGAGTAGTAGAAGCTAGGTTAAGAAGGCAGGTGATGATTAGTGATCAGCAGTATGGTTTCATGCCAGGAAAGAGCACTACAGATGCATTGTTTGCTCTGAGAGTGTTATTGGAGAAATACAGAGAAGGTCAGAAGGAGTTGCATTGTGTCTTTGTAGACTTGGAGAAAGCATATGACAGGGTGCCTAGAGAAGAGTTGTGGTATTGTATGAGGAAGTCGGGAGTGGCAGAGAAGTATGTAAGAGTGGTACAGTATATGTACGAGGGTAGTGTGACAGTGGTGAGGACTGCAGTGGGAGTGACAGATCCGTTTAAGGTGGAGGTGGAATTACATCAAGGATCAGCTCTGAGTCCTTTCTTATTTGCAGTGGTGATGGACAGGTTGACAGATGAGATCAGACAGGAGGCCCCATGGACTATGATGTTTGCAGATGACATTGTGATCTGTAGTGAGAGTAGGAATCAGGTTGAGGAGACTCTGGAGAGGTGGAGATATGCTCTAGAGAGCAGAGGAATGAAGGTCAGCAGGGCTAAGACAGCATATGTGTGTGTAAATGAGAGGGAGGGTAGAGGAATGGTGAGGATGCAGGGAGTAGAGTTGGTAAAGGTGGACGAGTTTAAGTACTTGGGATCAACAGTTCAGAGTAATGGTGGATGTGGAAGAGAGGTGAAGAAAAGAGTACAGGTAGGGTGGAATGGGTGGAGAAGAGTGTCAGGAGTGATTTGTGACAGATGGGTACCAGTAAGAGTGAAAGGGAAGGTCTACAAGAGGGTAGTGAGACCGGCTATGTTATATGGGTTGGAGACAGTGGCACTGACAAAAAGGCAGGAGTCAGAGCTGGATGTGGCAGAGTTAAAGATGTTAAGATTTGCACTCGGTGTGACTAGGATGGATAGGATTAGGAATCAGTATATTAGAGGGTCAGCTCATGTCGGACAGTTTGGAGACAAAGCAAGAGAGATGAGATTGTGTTGGTTTGGACATGTGCTGAGGAGGGATGATGGGAAAAAGATGCTAAGGATGGAGCTGCCAGGTAAGAGGTAAAGAGGAAGGCCTAAGCTAAGGTTTATGGATGTGGTGAGAGAGGACATGCAGGCGATTGGTGTGACAAAGCAAGATGCAGAGGATAGGAAGAAATGGAAAGAGATGATCCGCTGTGGCGATCCCTAATGGGAAAAGCTGAAAGATGATGATGATGATTCATATTTAATGTTTAAACATTTGATGTTATTAGGTTTATAAGGGAAGTGAAATAGCTTGAAGGTTTGAAAGTGTTTGAAGTACTGTTCACTTTAAGTACTGATTTAAGTAGTGCTTTATTTAATTGATCAATAAAATAATTGGAAGAGGGGGTATATAATGGGACAAAACTGTGTTGTAAAAATGTTCTTGTAGAAGGCAAGGAGCCGAGGTACCAGAATCTGTTAATAAAAAAATTTGCTTTGTCCTGCAGTGGTGTTCCTGTTCATGGATCTTATGTTTCTTTTAGGAGACATTATGTTGGTTTGATGTATATAGAGTTGATTGTTTTTCCAGGAAGATGGGGACCACTGAACCTCCAGGTACTACTGCCAGTACTTTATTTGCTGATTTGGTTCGTGATTGAGAACAGAGGTTGGCTTCAGCTGATCCATGGGTTTCTACACATGAGAGTGGGGAGATGGACAGATTTCACTCATTGGAGAGACTTATGGTTAAAGAGGTAATGGTCTTCTATGACCTTAAACTTCTTGAGTAATATGTGGCATTGAACATCACCCTGAGGGGCCTCCATGTAGACCGGTTGCCAGCTGGCGAGTTCACCAATGATGAGAGTGATCTCCTGGCTGAATGGAGGCAGGCCTCATTGCAATGCACACTTGCTTAGCTATGGGTCCTGATCAAAAGGAACGTACGAAATTTGGAAAAACTGCAGGGGGAGATCACTTTGTTACAGAACTCATTGCTAAGAGAAATCTCTCCCCAAAGGTATAATCAGCTGTTTGAGGAAGTAAATAAAAGTGTGCAAAAGCCAGAAACCAATGTTATTGAGCACAAAAAGAAAAAAATTAAATAGAGACATAAAGGATTTTGAAAATGATACGATTTACACTCATTCATACAGTGGACATATTAGTTACTACAGAAAGGGAAAACGGACTGTATCTGAAGTCCGTGACTCATCGGTTTCATCGGGTCAGCAACATTTTGGCAGAAAAAGTGTTTCCTTTGAGGAAATCAGTTCAGAAGATTCCTCGCACTCAAAAAACGTAGTGAAAGGGCAGCAGCAGGTTCAACAGCAAGCCAAACCGAAGAGGATACAAGGAAAAAACAATGGAAAAAACAGATAGAAGTAAGACTGTGTGTTTCTAGCCAAGATGTCTTTGATGGACTTTTGAATGATTTTTCTGCTTTTGGCAATTTAAATAATGTAAATAATTATGACAATATTAATGTGACTTATGAGGATGTTTGTTTAAATTCTGAAACAAGTGTGGAGAGTAATGTTATTCAAGAAAAAGAGAATGCATTAAAATTGTCAATTTAACTGACACTAATATTTCTGATGATGCTGAAAGGGTACTACTTAGAGGGGCAAAGTGTCTTCCAACTAGAATTCCATCTCTTGCAGATATAATCATAGACATTAAGTTTTGTCATAAATTAAATTTAAGAGTATTCTTTCAAGCAAAACAGAAAGTTGTTATTATTAGTGAAGCAAATGCAAATGAGTCTTCTGAAGAAGATGATTTATTGAATTTAAGCATTCATGAAAATGAAATGTTTCAATTATGTATGGGACTTGGTGATGGGAATCAAGATGATTATGTTGAATCTATGTTTTGTCTGAACCATTTTTTACTGGATATGGATGTTTATATATGCCTAAACTGACTTCTGATAGTAATTTCATGCCTCTTAGAACAAGTCAAGCTATCAATGTGTTTGAAAGTTTAGTATGTAAAAAAGTTGAAAATTGCTATGGTAATTTTGTAAGGATATTCTGTTCTTATAATCTTAACAAAGAAGAATAGCAGGAATTAAGGTCTAACTTGGATAGGATAGCATATAAAACAGCTGACAAAGGGGGTAACTGGGTGTTGATGAGTGTGGCTCAATATGATGAAATGGTGTTGAAAATATTGTTTGAAAATGGGTATTATGATAAGCTACAATATAATCCCTTACAAAGATTTTTAACAGAATTAAATGACATTTTGGAACATGGGGAAAGACAAGTTGACCATTAGTACATCCAGAAACCCATTTATATATGCTATTCCAAAGATCCATAAAGACTTAGTTAAACCTCCATGTCGACCTATTATTTTTGGAATAGGATCTTTTTTGGAGAATGTTCATTTTTTTTAGATTTTCATCTTAAAAGATATTTGACTGCAATACCTTCCCATGTTAAAAATACTCAGGAAATATGTTAAGATTTAGTAAATTTTGAATGGAAAGAGAATTATTTTGGGGGAACAGTAGATGTCAATGCTTTGTATTCTAACATTGATAAGAGATGGGGCATGGAAGCAGTGGCCAAGAAAATGGGGGAAGGACCACGTTCAAAATTTATATTGACCCTCCTTGAGTTCTGTTTAACCCATAATTATTTGAAATGGAAAAATGATTTTTTCTTACAAAAGAGGGGAACAGCGATGGGGATGGCCTTCATCCCATCTTATGATATTATTTACATGGGGGATTTTGAAAGTCAGTGTATGGTGTTGGAAGACTATTTTTAAAAAAAATGTAATTTACTACAAAGGATACATAGATGATTTATTATTTATTTGTAAGGGTAGTGAATCTGAATTTAAAGAATTTATGGAAGTTTTGAATAACAACCCACATGGATCGAAATTAACTTGGGGCACATACAGATTCAGTATTTCATTTTTGGATGTAACTTTTTATGTAGATATCCAAAAGACAATACAGCACAAACCATATAAGAAACAGCTGTTAACATTTTTTGCATGCCACTAGTATGTACCCCCCACCTTATTGAGTCCTTGCCATATGGAGAATTTAAAAGGATTTTCATGAATAGCTCTGAAGCCAGTTTAAAGGAATCATGTTTTAATGAGGTGTTTAATAGATTAAGGAACAGAGGATATGATAATAAAACATTGCAAAAGGTAAGGAATAAAATAACAGGTATTAGGGGGGAATCATACTAGGGTAGTTAGAAATTGTAATGAAGGAGAAATCATGTATAGGAATAATGGAGAAGAAGAAAGATTATTTTTGGTTACTAGATATTCTGAATTCTCCATTTTGGAAAGGATAGTTAGACAAGCATGGGAAATTGTTAGTGAAGATCACACCTTTGGCTCTTTGTTTCCTAAAACATTATGCTTTCTTATGGTATGTATAATAATCTTAAAGAACTACTGAATAAAAAATGTTTGAAACCTACATGTCAGGACATGGTGGGTAGAACAGTAGAAACTTATAGTTGTGGAAACTGTTTAGTATGTAATTGGGTAAAGAACCTACATGGTTGCAGAATTAATGGAAAATTGTACAGGGCCAATGAATTTTATAATTGTAACAGCTGTGGTGTGATCTATATTATAGGATGTGACTGCCATCCCATTTCTTGGTATGTTGGTCAAACTACCAGGAAGGCAAAAGTCCGAATTATGGAACATTTAGGTGATGTCAGAAGGCAGAAGTTAGAAAGTCCTGTAGCTTTGCATTTTGTGTCCAAGCATCAAGGTTCAGATAATAGTCTGTTTTTTAGTGTTCTAGCATGACCAACTTATAACAGAGAAACTTTAAAAAACAATTAGACTAGAAAGCAGAATGACCATTCATTTCCATACTTTATATCCCAGTGGAATGTTATTGTTTGTCTTTCGGCTTTTCCCGGTTAGGGGTCGCCACAGCGGAACTCCGGTCCACTAATGATTGGCAGTTGGTTTTTATGGTGTCAAGTTGCCAGCCTGATGCCCAACCTTCAACGAAGGCACGCCCATTCAACACATGTCTTTCGAACGCCCACTCGACCGCAGGGAGGACTTGCAGACTCCACACAGAAGGCACTCCCAACCCAAGCCGAGAATTGAACGGGAGAACCTTTTGCTGTGAGGCAACAACGCTACCGCTGCACCACCACAGCATTTATATCCCAATGGAATGAATTTGGAAAATAATTTGAGTATTTAAAACAAGGAGGGTAAAATATAGTAGGCTCCAGACATTATGTATGAAAATAATTTTTTACAACGCTTTTGAATGTATTTAAAAGCATTAAATGTACGATAGAAAAAAATAACTATTTAGTTATCATAATTTGTTTACAAGTGTTATATAATATGTTATAAAGTTGTTTGGATTATTTATGTAAGTAATAACTGTATACATTGGAATATGACTTATATATTTATAAGTGAAATTGAAATTGTAATAAGGAAGTTAGAGGTCATAGCACTATATAATATAGTAAAATATTTCATGACAATCAGACAGTAAAGATATACAATACTGAATATATATAATAATATACATGGTTATAAATTTAATACTGATATTCATATTTATTGTTTAAAATGTGATGTTATTAGGTTTATAAGGGAAGTGCAATAGCTCCAAGGTTTGAAAGTGTTTGAAGTACTGTTCACTTTAAGTACTGATTTAAGTAGTGCTTTATTTGTTCATTGATTAATAAAATAATTGGAAGAGGGGGTATATAATGCGACAAAATTGTTGGAAAATGTATACGGAAATTGAAAGATTGGATTATAGAACACAAATCTGAGATACGCAGGAAAATTAACACTAATGCAATGCACATGCTGCATATGGGAGAAAAAGCTATGGATCATGAATTTTATTTTAGTGTGATCAATGTTCTGAATAAAAATAGAAGAGGTGGTAATTTACATAACAGACTGGAAATCTACGAGTAAGAATGGAGTATAAGATTGCAGGCAGATTCTACACCAGATATAAATACGGCTGTTAGTCTTAAACCAATATTAAAAAGAAACAGATGTTTTAAGTAGATAATATATAAATATAAAAATATATACATATTTAGTTATTTTATGTTTGCATTTGTTAACTGGGTTAGTCTAACTGGGCCCAGAGAGCCTTTTTTCAGGAGAGACCCGAGGAGCAAAGCTCCAGGAAAGTAATTAGTAAAAATAAGAAAAAAAAAACAACTAACTTCTTCTTGTTAGGTTTATATTTGTCGTTGTGGTACAGAAGACCTAGTTTTTGATTGGACTCTCCTGGTCAAAAAATGTAAATAAATAAAGTAAATAAACTAACAATTCAAGTTGTAAGATACTTTACAGTTCAAAAACAGAGAAACAGAAATATACAACAGAAATATTTACAAGGCAAAAGTACAGTATTTGAGAATGCATTAACAATATGTTTGAGAAATTTGGTTAGCATTAAGTTATTTACAAGGAATGTAGCCAATGCCTTCAAATAAAAAAAAATGTTCTAATATCTAATATACAATTCAGAGTAACATCATGACATAGTACATCAAAGATGCATTTAATAGCATAGGTATTAACTGCATAGATAGTAATATGTCTAGACAGTTTAGGTAGGAAATACCAAGTAGATATGTTAATCGAGAGAAGAAGAAACATTCATTAGGTTATTTCCTGTCAAGTACAGATCCATTCATGTTGGAAATGAATTTTTAGTTCCTTTTTGAATTTGCCACTTTTGGTAGTGCAGTAAAGGGACAATGGTGATTTGTTCTATGAGTATGCAGTTGAATGACTGTAAAGTATTTTTCCAATATTTTTGTTTGGATTTTCACCTGAAGTAGGTTTTGTTGTGTACTTTTGAGTTCACAATTAGGTATGTAGGGTGTATATATGGCTGTAAGGGCAGGGCAGGAGTTGGGGCTTTTCAGGATGCTATGTGCAATTTGTAGTTGTGATAGGCCATCTTAAGCTTTTCAGGGATATACAATGATGAGATTTGTAGGTATTACTGGATGCGAATCTGGCTATCTTGTTATAGATGGTTTCTAGTTTGGTTAAGAGATTATTTTGGAGGTTAGTAAGTATGGGAGCAGCATACAGCAGGGATGGTAGAATAAATGTTTAAGTTAGCATAGGTCTAGATTTGTTAGGTTTATATTTGTTGTTGTGGTACAGAAGACCTAGTTTTTGATTGGACTTTTTGATACAGTTTAAGATATTCAGGTCGAATTTTAATTGGTCGTCTATAGTAACACCAAGCAATTTGGTGTTTGAGCCGGCAGTGATAATTGTATTATCTAAGGATGAGATGGTGAAGTTTTCTTTAGCTGGATTGAGGTTTTTTGGAAGGAAAATGAGAAGCTTGGTCTTTTTGAGGTTGAGAAGCAGGTTGTTTTCAGTTAGTCATTGTTCTACTAGGTGCAGAGATTGTTGAGTGACAGTGTGTAGATTTTGTATATTGTCGGAGGTGTTAATAATTGTGGAATCTTCGGCATACTGTATTGAGACATGAAGGTTATTTGTAAATATATTAAAAAGTAGGGGACCCAGGATAGAGCCCTGGGGGAAAAGGATGCTTTCCCTCTGATATCTGTTTGAGAGGTAGCTGTTAAACCAGGAGGTAGTCAAGATAGTGAGCTGTAGATTGGAAAGGTTTTTAGGAGGATGGGATGGCAAACAGTATCAAATACTTTGGAAAGGTCAAGGAATAGAGCTGATACAAGTTTATTATTTCTGGCTTGGGCAATGTTGAGTGTGAAAGATAGGAGGACAGTGGTAGTACTGTGCGAGGGTTAGTAACTGTTCTATGTGGGTATAATTAGGTTTGCCTGTAAGAGGTGGTTCAGTATTTGCCTATGTGTACATTTTTCTAGTATCTTGAATAAGGGGATAATATGGCAATAGGCCTGTAATTTGAAGGTTCTGTAGAATTCCTTCCCTAATGGAGGGGTATTATGAAGATTTTTTTCCAGATACCTGGTACAGTATTTTCTTGGAGGGATCTATTGATAGGTATAGATACAGGGTATGCTACGGATCTGGCTGCATGTTTGAGACATAATGGAGGGAGTGTGTTGGCTGATGGTGAGCAGAGTTTGAGTTTGTTAAGAAGTGATCTGATGAATGAATTTGCTACAGGTGCTAGGGAGAATGAGGAAAAAGATGAGGTGAGTATTTTTCTATTTAAATTTTTATCAAGTTTGCATATATATTCATTGATTTTGGTGTTTTATGCTGGATATTTTATGTAGCATACTGCTTTTATAGTATCTGTGGATGTCATTTATTTAAATAACCAATTCATTTAAATTATTTAAAAATTTATTGTTGATTGGGGCTGTGTCACTTTTTTTTGTATCTTGAATTGTATTAATGGAGTAAACAAAAAACTCTCCATTCTCCTAAGGGTACTTCTCTTCCAGACAATAAACAAATTCAAGTCATTAGAATGAATAAAGGAAGGGGGGATATGGTTAACGTCACTGAGTGTAATGAGCTCAAATGGATAATAGAATTGGCAGCAGATCATTCACCTGGCCTGAACATCAATATCCCTTTAAAACCAGCCTTGAAAAAGCAGCAGGTAGTATACTGATTGTGACTGGCTCAAATGTTCTTATGTTGTATATATAAGCTAATTTTAAATGTGTTTTATATTGTCCGAAGAAGGGTTTGTCCCAAAAGTGCTAACATTGTTCATAGTTCCATTAAAAGTTTGTGGCGGTCTGTTGGACTCTGCTTTTATTTCTTTTATCAATTGTATTAATGAAGATGCGATTGCACTATTTGTTACATACACACTGAAGAAGGGTATCTGCCTGAAAAGTTTGTGTTTTTACTGTTTTTTATGCAAATAAGTTACTAAAACCTACTCAGCATTTCCAGCTCCTGGAGTTTTTGTTTCTACTATGGGATTTTCTGTTTCTCCAGTAGCTGTTCACCTTAGTGTTGGTCCTATTTGTTTAAATTTTGGCATTCTTGGATTTATTTGGATCAGCCTTGGGCACTGTGTAGAAAACATATTATTTTATAATGCGACAGCCTGTCTTAAATATGGATACTAATGCAAGTTTGAGTGCTAACAGTTGCTCTTTACATCAAATGTTGATTATGCAGAATAATTCATTACTTGCACAGATAAATAACCTTACTAAAGTCCATTCAGACATGATAGTACCCCCTAATGATGATTTTAAGAGTCAAATAGGGGTTCTAGAGAAGAATGTACAAGTGCTCAAAAGGCTGCAATGGCAGTGTTTCAACTTCAGTGCATAATAAGACCTTGGTGTGGTCCTCTTGAGGTTTAAGAATATGAAAAATGCCATCTTATGGTAATATTTATCCTGAACTATTAAAACATTGGCAAGAACAAAACTCTAAACTGAGTGCCGATTATATAGCTTTAATGAATCAATTACTCCTTAAGACTGAGACTCACTTGCAAAAAGAGATTGTGAAATTAGAGAGCGAGATCACCAGAATGCCTACATTCTCTGAGAATATGCAATTCTATAACCAAATGCTTGAAAGCCTGGTGAAATTTGAAGATCATTTAGGATCTACTAAAAACAAAAACTACAGAGGGACTTGAATGATTTTAAATCTGGCAAAATATTCTCATGGCCGAGAGAATGTCTGACTAATGCTAAGTAGAATCTCAAAAGAAGTCCCAAAAGAATCTGTGGATGCTCTGGATACACTTTCTCTTAATGAGCTAGCTAACCATGATGTTTTGAATGTTCAAATAGAACAAGCACAATATCAGTGCTCGACTTAATTCCTCAGTACACAATATTAGTTCATCACAAACGGTTCATTTAACTGTTTCAGGCAAACAACCAGCAACTACCTGCGGTATGGTTGTGAATGATAACTCCCAACCCTCAGAGGATTTTTGGCAGGACCACTTTCCTCTCTGTTTGAATTTGCCAAAAGCCATGTAAATATGGCCTAGAGATCCATCCAGAGACAGAATGCAAAGAAGAAGAAGAGGCAGAAGAGGGAGATGGAGAAGCAACATCCCAGAAACACACAGTTGATCCAAACATCAGGGCAACTAAATAAACAAACTATTATTAACCTTTTGAGCTTAGAACTGAGTGAAAATGATGTCTCACTATTACAGAAAGGGCTTCAATTCATCCCTTCTAACAGTGAAACAGTGGTTGAAGCCCTAACAAACTAATGTTTTTGCGAGAAATCTTAGTCTAAAACTTATATTCAAGGACCCACCCACTATCCTTTACACATCAGGTATGTAAAAAGCTGAGTTTGTTTATAACTATGAACTGCGTGCTTGTGACTTATTTTAATAATGTCTGTGAACAAGAAATACATGATTTGTATGAACAGAGAGAAAAAATAAATGTTTTAATTTAACACTGAGAGGGAATGAGGCTCTCCTAAGATTGCAAAATAATAGGGAGGTGGCTTAGATATATTAGATACAATAGACTATAGTGTGTATATGTTTGAATTTTTGAATGATAAAAATACATATGTGGACATATCAAAATGGATTCATAATGTTAATATGCGTGTATATGAGCAACAACTGACTAATGATATTTCTATTGATTTGCTCAGTTACTTCAGTATCCCATGCCAAGTGACACCAGTATTATATGGACTACATAAAATACATAAAATCCTGGAACACCCACCCATGAGACCGATTGTATGGGGGGGTTACTGAGCTCATCTCCATATATTTAAAATCTGTTCTTGGCAAGTACCTGTTGAAAGCAAAAAGCTATATATATATATATATATATATATATATATATATATATATATATATATATATATATATATATATGAGACACTGGGGATTTCTTGTCACAATTATTTGTATGGCATAAAAGCAATAAAAAGACTAAATTTATTCATGGAACAGTAGATATCAAATCATTGTTTACAGCAATTCCTAATGGTTATGGTGTAGAAGCCATTCATGAGTTTTGTTGTGAGTACAGTGATATGCATACTAGAGCAGTTTAAATAATTTGTGAATTACTGGATATTATATTAATCTGTAATGTATTTATGCTTTAGGATTATGTCTTTTATCAGAAAGCAGTAGTGGCTATGGATCCATAGCCATCACATCAGCTAATATTACCATAGGACAATGGAAAGAATGATTTGTTTACAACTGTCCACTAACATTTAGGCATAAAGTACTTTTTTATAAGTGATTTGTGGACCATGGAAATTGAAAGATCAGATTATAGGACACATCTGAGATACGCAGGAAAATTAACACCAATGTACTTGCTAATCATATGAGAGAAAAAGGTATAGATCATGAATTTTATTTTAGGGTGATCAATGGTCTGCATAAAAACAGGAGGGGTGGTGATTTAAATAACAGACTGGAAATATGTGAGAATGAATGGATTATATGATTGCAAACAGATTCTACACCAGGCATAAATACAGCTGATAGTCTTAAACCAATATTAAAAAGAAAACAAATGTTTTAAGGCAGATAATATGTATAAAAATATATACACATATATATTTTTGTATACTTTTTATAAATTTTACATATATATTCATTATATATTCATTGATTTTGATGTTTTATGTTGGATATTTTATGCGGTATACTGCTTTTATAGTATCTGTGGATGTTATTTATTTAAATAACTAATTCATTTAAATAAATAGTTGTTTCTATCTTTTGATTGAGGCTGTGTCACATGTTTTTTTTTCTTGAATTGTATTAATGGAGATGTGACTGCACTATTTTTACAGACACACTGAAGAAGGGCATCCACCTGAAAGCTTTGTGCTTTTACTGTTTTTTTCCTGCAAATAAATTATTGAAACCTACTCAGCATTTCCAGTGGGTCTATATCACATTGTCAAAGTTTTACAACTTTGAATGCTATATGGTCAAATCTTATATGTTCGAAGTTTGAAAACTTCGAACATTAAATTATCAAATTTAAATGTTCGAAGTTTCAAACATTGAACATATAATAAAAAAAAAAAAAAAACAAACGGAACTTACCTGACAAGTGTAGGCAAGGGGGCAAGCCCCCCTGTACCCCCCACACCCACCACTCTTTAAATATACCAACTCCAAGACCACACTATAGTGCAGTGAAGGGAAGATTTCCCTTACTGCACTGTAGTGCGGTCTCAGAGTTAGTATATCTAATGAGTGTGGTGTGTGGGGATGCAAGGGGGCTTGCCCCCCTGCCTACAACCATTAGTTTTGGGTTTGTTTGTTTTTTTTTACATATGTTCGAAGTTTTATAACTTTGAACATTTAAATTCGATATTTTAATGTTCGAAGTTATAAAACATTGAACATATAATATAGACCCCATTGAACCCATATGTTCAAAGTTGTAAAACTTTGAAAACTTAAAAATAAATAATAAAAAAGTACCTGATGGTTGTAGAAGGGGGCAAGCCCCCCTGCACCCCCCACACCCCCCTGTTTAAATATGCCAACTCCGAGATCGCACTACAGTGTAGTAGTAAAGGCAAATCTCCCCTTTATGCACTGTATTGCATTGTAGTGTGGTCTCGGAGTTGGTATATTTAAAGAGTGGGGTGTGTAGGAGGCTTTCCCCCCTGCTTACAACCACCAGGTAATTTATTATTATTATTTTTAAGCTTTTGAAGTTTTATAACTTCGAACATATGGGTTCGACCATATAGCATTTGAAGTTGTAAAACTTTGACAACGTGATATTGACCCTTTCCAGCACCTGTAGTTTTTGTTTGTACAATTGGATTTTCTATTTCTCCAGTAGCAGTTACTTTAGGGTTGTTCCTGTTTGTTGCAGTCAGAACAAGATAATCCTAGTTTTGCTAAAACTATTTAATAATATCCTGGGAGGGAACCTGGTTCCATTATCTTGGAATGCAGCAATAGTGGCTATAATGTCCAAAACGAAAGGAATCCATCAGACCTACAATCATGCCAATCTATATCTATTTTAAATCATGATTATAAAGTCCTTACAAAGATCTTAACAAAGAGACTAGTCCACATCCTAGGAATAGTAATACATTTTGGTCAATGTAGATCCATGGGGGGAGACAAATCTTTCATAACATTCTTAAAAATTTCAGGATACAAAATGAGGCCCAGGATCATGGGACCAAGGTACTGTTGATAAGCCTGGACTCTGAGAAAGCATTTGACAGAGATAAGTTGGTGCTTCTTAGCAGATACTTTCCTAGCATATGACTTCCCAGAAAAGTAGTTTGCATTCATTTAAAATCTTTATGATGGTACAAATGCTAGGTTGAAATGCAGTAGAAGGCACTCTAATGCTTTCCTATTATGAGAGGTCCAAGTCAAAGATGTCCGTTTCCCCCTCTCTTGTTTGCCATCTATTTAGAATCACTGGCAAATGAGATCAGGAATTTGGTGATTGCAGGATACAAATGGGGTGATATGGTGGAAAAAATTGCACTATTTGTTGATGATAGCATTTTATATATAATAGAACCAGAAAAGGATATGATTGAATTCTTCACAAGATTGAAAAGATGTGGCGACATCTTGGGATATAAACTTAAATTGAAAGCTAGGGCTATCACTCTGAATTATGTGCCCACACTTGAACTGTTACAAAACTACCTCTTTCTTTGAGGTCACCCAAGGATGATATACATACCTGAGGTATGGTTTACTGAGAATGTAAGTTCACAGCCCTGGTCACATGGAAAGAAACAATACAAATAATACTCAAAAAAATAATAACATGGAAGTTAATGCAAATGGATATTAGCAACAAAAATGTTTTTGGTTCGACTAATTCTCTATGCTAGCCAAAGCAATTGCTTCATACCAATATAGGAAACCTGGACCGAGATAAGCATGGACTTAACAAGTATTTATATGAGGAAATAAGGGGAAAAGAATGATTCAGGTAAAATTACAATTTCCCATAGAAGAAAGGGATCTTGGATTGCCCAACTTAGAAGAATATGATAAGGCCACTCAGATAAAACTTCTCTATGTTTTACAAGACAATAATTATCATGTCAAATGGATAACATGTTATTTCATTAATTTCTGATAAATACACATCAAGGTAAAGCAATGCGGGACATATACTTAGGGGATATACAAGAAACATATGTCCAGAACTATTTCAAGCTAAATCTAAACTTATTAACACATAAAAAAATTCAAAGAATGGACAGAATGGTTATTCCCAATAGGATGAAATAAATCTAGATTTAAGAAAGATACATCTCAAGAAGTAGCTGACCTCTGGAGGGTAGAAAGTAAGAGGCCAAACAACTAAGAGAATCTTGTAAAAGGAGATAAGATGTTAATTTGCAAATAAGCAAAATTCTCCTCAAGGAAAGAGATAGGCTAACACACTTAGGTTTAGAGACAACAGTTACAGATATGCTTATGAGAAAGAAGGGAATAGAATCTACCCAATTCCTTATTCACAGCATAATCCAAAAAGGAAAAGTCTCATAACCAGGCCATACTAAGGGAGACTAGAACTGTGAACCAATCCAATACATAAAATTAGAGGGGGTTGGAGTCAGCAGGTTGAAATGCAAATCACAGCTGAGGATCAGATGGACATATTCAGTAGGCCTAGATATGCCAGTAGGAAATTCCAAATTTTTGCATGGAAATGGCTCCATAAGTATTTTTATACCTAGAGTAATGGTCCTGGAGTAGAGATCATATAACTTTAAATGCTGATATGTATTAATAAATGTTAGAACCAAATGATTGGTGTTGCGTTACATACACTAATTGTTTCTTAATGCTACTTATAAATCCTAGATGCTTGATATATGAGGGATATTTAAATGTCTTCTATTGTAAATCAGACCAGGTTAAATACAAACATATGCCATGCTTGAGGATTGCAGAGTGGTTATGGATTTTAAACTCTGAACTGATTACTAATAAAATATTCCTGAATGGAAAAAAGATACCTCCATATCTGCTTTCCTTGAATATTGTATCCCGCTGGGTGTCTAGTAATAAATCATGCAGTACTCAGACACATAATATCCATAACTACCCTCTAAAACAGTTTCTCAATAACAGGCAAAAGCATTAAACCACCTTGGCTTTGTCTCCAATGTTATAGCCTTGCTGAAATGTCCTGTAGTACCTTATTGCATTCTTTGCAGTCCCATGACAATGAAAAAAGTCTGCATGAAAAAATGAAAATCATGGGTATGACTAGACGTACCATTTGTAGTCCCTGAACAATACCGACTGATGTATTACTTCTCCATGTAGCCTTCCTTCAGGGGTCCACTCCTTGTACTTTTTTTGTCCCAGTACTATACTCCCTCTGACCTGGAGTAGCTGCCATTTCCATGACTACCTCCCCTCAAGTCCTGTAAAGTAGGTTCTGAGAGCTGGCCATGCCTCAAATCTTCCTTACTGACACTTCCCAGCATGCTTCAGTTAGCCCATCAAGTTCTAACTGCCTACTTTCACTTGGCTCTTATCTAGATTTTTCAAATTCTGAGGGAAGCCCCATATCCTCCACTGATGCTCAGATTCTGTGCCACTGATACTTACCAGCCCTCTCTCTAAAGTAGCCACATCACCAATCCCAAATGGAAGTGTGTGCTTTAACTGGGTCTCCTCCCACTTACTGCCTTCGCCATGTGCTTGCCTCCATGCATGGCTGCATGTAACAGCAAAGACACAAGATATTATACTGTTAACATCATTCTCTATTAGAACATCAGCAGGAATGCCCTCAAACCCAGCTACCTGCTTGATATATTGCCCTATCTTCCTAGTAAAGATATACTCTGGAGTGGACTGACTAAACGAGTAGTTCTCTTGTCTGACCATTGTATGTTTGGCTAAAGTTATGTCTGAAGATGTCCCTTTTGTCATTGACCTACTTTCCTTCTACCAGGATAAGGATGCAGACTCTTGAGACAGTTATTTGTAGCTGTTGTTTCTAAATAACTCACTGTTATCATAGTGCTAGTCTTGATGCATCCTGAGATCCCATTTCTGTCTCCACCTTGGTGAACAATAAAACCATGCATACCCTACAGAAATGCTGACCCAAGATAAATTGATACTACTCATGGATGGTTCCACACAAACAAGACTTCATCAGTTGCTTTTCTTTTTAACATTACAAAGTTATATAAAATGTCTTTCCCCTGTCCCCAATTTCTATGACACCCTCATCTTGTTACTCAGAAAACAAGATCTTTATCTTGTAATACTGACCATAAGACAATATGCATCCACATTGGGTCTATATTAAATAGACAAACATTCAAAATGTCGAATGCTCACGAGTGGAAATTCAGGAACTCTAAATCGCTATTGTGGGGGGCTGTGCCCCCCACACCCCTTGCTAAATATCTATTCCAACTCTGAGATCACACTACAGTGAGGAAAAGGCAAATATTCCGATCTTCACTGTACTGTGACCCAAAAAAATAAATGAGTTCCTGCATTTTCAGTCATGTGAGCGTTCGACATTTTGAACTTTTCTCGATCTGAAGTAGACCCTCCACATCAAAGTTCCTTGATTCCTGAATCCCACTGGGTTTCTTAATAATAAGTGATTATGCCTATTTCATTCCACTGGTCTTTCATCCTTGTTTGTTACATTAACAAGTAGAAGCATGTTTGGAGATTCAACAACTTTTATAAAAATTCCCTGCCCTCTGACATTCAGAAAAGCAAAAGGTTGACATTCCTGACATGAGGACAACACACTGTAGATAAGTATGTTTCCTTTAGCCTGGCCTTACCCCTTTCTTCATAGCTGCTTCTGTTTAGCCAAGTATTATCCCTAGTTTCATATCTGTGACTATAGTAAAATTGTTTTCCAGATCTAAAGTAATCAACCAGTTGTATAATAAACATGTTCTGAGGCCTGTCCCCTAGGCACATCTTTATAGCTTCCAGAGCATCTTTTTTAATCATCTTTATTAAATTATGACATAGTGGACAATGACAGAGTGTGCATACAATAAAACAAAAAAAAACAGACTATAGCAAACATTTTTCATTTTCATGTATCAATGCATATGCTTTCTTTTAACATTTATTATTGACTAGAGCATGACATAACTTGATCAATTCCTGCCACCCCTTAAACCTTACTCCTCATTATCCTGGACATTATTATTTCATGTGTTTTCCTACAAATACCATTTATTTCCAAATAGTTTGCACCTTTCCTTTAATAAAGGTCTCATCTCCAGTTCTTTTATCTCCTTTTACAGAATTCAGTACTTCTATTACAGGTTAATTTAGAATTTGATTTTTATTTTCTAATAATTGTTTTTTTTGACAGCCAATAGCATTAAACTTTGTAAGGCCTTATCATATTACATTTCCCTTTCTAGTTATTTGTTCCAAATATCTTTGTTTGACAATTACTCCACTAAATTTCAGCCTCCTCTTGCCTAGTTTCTATACCCCACTTGTAATCATGTGTTGCTTCTATATGGATTTCTCACATCACACTTCATCCAATAAAATTAGCTTACCACTTTATCAACTGTCGATTGAACTTTAAATGTACACAATCTAAATAAAAGTATATAATTCTGTAGAAATGGGTACAGTAATTTATGTAGATGTTCTCCTACGGTCTCCAAAAAATCTATACCTGCCAATATTCATTTGCAAAAACTGAGATACAGCATGATTGGCTTCCACTCCCTTAACTGCCAGACAGTATGTAACACCCAGTGCATTACATAGAATGTGTCTGTTTTCTGTGGATAAATGTGACCAATGCACATGCACACTACCTGCTTGTACCCATAGTACCATAGCACTGTGCTACAAACATTCAGTACATCCTCACTGCAGCACTATGTTGCACATCATGTGATATCTGAACTTGGGACTATGCACATTCGGCTATCATTTTGCTCTTTGGTGTGAACCGATGTGAATGGGCATGGCTTTCTCAGGTGCGATGTACTGCAGGCTTTCAGCATGGTATTCCAGATAAGAGCAAGATATTTTTGTTCTTCCAGCACAGGAACTTTGCTTTGCACCTGCTGGGGCAATACCATAGTGCCTTCTACAAGGTTTCTACCTGACATGAGCTTGACAGGATGGTGAGGGATACCACTGGTATCATCCATTCTAGCGAACAGTGCCAGCAACAGTCTGGTAACCTAGAACAGTGCCAACTTGTTCTGCTCTACCAGTGACAGGCAGACATTACAGACAGAAGGAGAGACAGGCATACATATATTGTAAGCATCCTTTTCTCATTGTATCACCTGGTGTAACTGTGCTCTGAGGTATGCACATTTCCTTTTAAAGTGTCTGAGAAATGACAACGCAACATGGCAGGATGTTGAAGCATGTTTTGAGACATTCAGCTGTGTAACTATACTTGCATGTGTATTATATGATTATACTAAAGTGTTCTCTTTTTCTTGTTCTTGTTTCTGTAGGTCTATTTGTGGATTAAGCTGTGGAGCAGTGGCAGTTGCAATGACCTGTGCCATCCAATACCTCTAGTGCTGAGTCAGCAGTAGTCAACAAGTCTGCCTCACAGCAGGCAGCAGTGGTCACCCTGATGAAAGGTAAGGATTGCTGGTGGCCATTATCTTTAAGGAGATGACTGATGGGTAGGCATTGCCATCTGGGACAGCATTGCATCTGTTCATGTGCCCTGCTTTATCCCATCTGGGTGTTTCCCTCTCTTTGCCCAATCATCCCCCACCACCAGCTTTCCAAACTCTATCTGTCTATTTCAATCCACTGTCATCCTTATTTGCTTCAATGTCCCAGCTATCTCCCTTCTCCCTCTATCCCTTCTACAGCCATTAGTCTCTACCTACCCCACCAACCCTTCTTCTTCATATACATAAAAGGGATTTTCTACCCCATAAAACAATTATTCTTTGCCCACACGTGTTACTCCCTATAGTTGCCTTTGTGTGTTTTTCTCTGCTTGCTATTCTCCTCTTTCTTGCTTTCTTATCTCACACCATCCTCTCTATTTTTGTGATGATGTAGGCTGGCACTGTGCTCTGTTGTCCCTCATGTGGAGTGATAGCTATGCCAGCCTTCACCTTGTATGTGGGCACACATGAACTGCATTGAATTAGCCTGATTTAGTGGTGACTTTCACCATATTAGTCACGTACCTTAACCACTGAGCCAGTCTAGCCCTGCTCCACCCGACAGCATATCTGGTTTACTATGCAGTCTTTTCCTCAGTATCTTATCACTGTGCTAACCCAAAGACATATCTAACTCTAGGTCATGCTGTACTACATGCCACATGCCATTTAGCCTTGTGCAGTTGTACTCTCCTTGTTTACAAATCCCATCTACAGTCTCATGCTAATGCACACACAAACACACACGCATATATAAGTTTATGCACACAGTGCGGGTTTCTATCGCAAAATCGAACATTGAGAATGCCAAATACCGGAAGGCTGAACTTGGTAGTTTGAAGGGTGAGAATGTCAAAGTCGTGGAAACCCGAATTCTTTCCCAAGGAAAGAATTTGATTGGTTGTTTCTATGGCTTCGGCATTTTTGGACCAGGTCAAGGTAAGTGTACGAATGGGTAGTGACGGACTTTAGGGTTAGGGCGCGGGTCAGGTAAATGTGCGATAGTGATGGACTTTAGGGTTAGGGTGCGGGTCAGATTAGTGTGTGGTAGTGACTGACCTTAGGGTTAGGCTGCGGATCAGGTAAGTGTGCGATAGTGACGGACTTTAGGGTTAGGGCATGGATCAGGTAAGTGTGTGATAGTGACGGACTTTAGGGTTAGGGCTGGGTTAAGGATAGTGCATAAATAGTGGTGTATGTTAGGTTTAGTGTAGGTTTTGAAGGTGTTTGGTGTGATTGTGTTATGTGCGTGTTTTTCAGAACAGCGAATTTTTTCCCTGGGAAAAAGTTCACTGTTTTGAAGGTTCGATGTTGTCCGAATTCAATCTTCCAAGTTCGAACTTATGGTGTTCAACATTTTGGAAGTTCAATTTCGTGATATAGACCCTCCAGTGTATAGACATGTCTACAAATACAGGTTCAGGGAAAGACACAAATGTATGGGTATACACACACACACACACACACACACACACACACACACACACACACACACACACACACACACACACACACACAGTGCTATACATTCTGCTATCAAATGACAAAAAAAATCATGCTAATCATTTCTACTTTCAGAATAAAAGAAAGTGCTTTTTTCCTTCGGTAGAAACATGAGCAGAAATAAGAAGAAATCTGCAAGAAGAAACTGTGCAATCAAAAGGTTCATGTTAAAAGCCTTCCTTATAGGGGGATTACTAACTCTTTTATTACAGTTATTACATTAAACTTCTGATTATTAAGTACCACGACTGACATCGGGAAGCAATGTCTGATTCTAAATAGTTTAATATGTTGCAGTCCATATATACTGACTTACCAGTGCATTACAAAAATAATATCTCTGTAGTTTGAATTACTTTAGAACTTATGTATGACTCTACAAGTTGACCTAAGAAATCTGAGTAGGTGAGGGGATTTCTTTGAACAACTGGCCCCTACTTGTAATGTGAGATGCATTCCTGTGCATCTAAATAGTGCAAAAAAGGAAGCACAATTCTTAAGTAAATAGAGTGAATCTTGAAGCTCACAGTAATGTCCATTAAATTATTTTACAGGATAACAGTCTCAGCACTCAAACATAGGGGAGCTATGCCACTCTCACTTGTGTCATTTATATGTACTAACTCCAAGAGTGCTGTATCTCAGTAAGGAGAGTACCCTGATGAACTGCAAACCTGGGATTATCAAGTGTTTTCCATATTCATATTTTCCATCTTGCTTTTTGAAGATTGTATTTACAATCTTCAGAATTTTAAAAAACACAAGTAATTTAAATGACTCACAAAATGCACAGGTTGATTTTAAGACTGTCAAATGTTGATGTAACATGAGCATTCATCATGTAAATATGCCTTTACAGGATGTGCAGTTTTTGTATTGTTAGACTGTAGGGTACATGTGACAGAGCATTCTTTGTCAGCATATTTTCATGCCCACACCTTTTGTGAATCATTAGAAGATGACTATGAATAGAAGCGAAACAGGGCTGAAGCACCCCTTTCCCCGTGATTCAGGAAGCCGATATTTCCGTGCAGGAACAGTGTTGGAGCTCCTGCACGGAAAATGGCTGCCGAGGGATTCAGGATAGTGCAGTTTTCACATATACGAGTGGTCCTACACTGTTCTAGCATGGAAAACTGGCAAATATGCAAATCACCTCATTTGCTGGTGAAAACCATGCAGATGAGGTGATTTTGCAATCCACCAAGCTGCCAGGTTTCCGTGCTAGAACAGTGTCAGTGCAGAACTGTATTCAGAGTACAGAGTACTAACTGAGTACATTTCTGCAGCTGACAAAACGGAGGCATGACAGCTTGTGGAAAAGCATGTATTATGTACATTAGGCATGCCAATGGCCAAATATAAGGCCATTTGCATTGAAAATGGATTAATTAGTATGAAAATTAAACTTTTTTTTTGGCCGATCTCGGCCATTTAAGCATAGGGCAGCGGCAGGCAAACGGGATCGTGCCTAAAATAAAAAATAAAAAAAAGGGAAAACTTAATTTTAAGTTAAATCTGCATTTTGCCATTATAGTCAATGGCATGCAGAATGCAAACAATATCAGGGAGCACTGAAGGTCAAGTGGAAGGGGTCTGTGTTAATGCAATAACTAACGACCTGCACAGTGGGGTATGCAAATGAGGAGAGTTATACTGAATCACAGATTTCTTCAAAGTGTCAGCTTATACCTAACCATATAGGTACAGCAATACAACAGTGCAAGTGTAAGAGCTGAATGACTTCATAAGGGACTATGTTATGCTTGCTATAAGCTTATTGGAGCTCTGTGGTCCATGTTTGCCCTTAGCTAAGTACAGCTAAGGAAGAGGGTATGTCAGATGTGTCTGAACAGTGTGTACATAACCTAAACAGGTGTATGTGTCGTGCACCGAGTTTTAAACAACAACAAAAAAAAAGAAAAAAAAAGGAAATGGCAGCACTGTTTACATTTCAGCACTGGGTATGCGCAGAGCTCCTAAGGGCTTAAATAGGGAGGAACTGGGAAGGGGAAATAGCAGTAGGAAGGCAATCAAGGAGAACTAGCATAGCTGGCAGGTGAAATGTATCAGAATTAGCCAAATACACATGCAGCAGCCCAGCACACTGCTATAAACTATGCAAACACCTTTCAGGCTTGGTTTTGGGGAAACAGCAGTAGAAAGGCAATCCAGGAGAACTATCATAGCTGGCAGGTGGAATGTATCAGAATTAGCCAATTACACATGCAGCAGCCCAGCACACTACTATAATCTATGCAAACACCCTACAGACTGTTTTTCCCACAAACTCTACACCACCGGTGTACACAGACAGGGGATTTTTAACTGGCAAAACTAACTAAAAATGTTAAGAAGCTGCTGCTGCTTTACTCCAGCAATATGTGTTAGAAACTGAGGGGTGGTGAGGAGGGGAATGCTGACAACTTACCCACAGTGAGGAGGAGCAGAAGAGTGTACAGACCCCGGGTAACCTACCAGGGCCTACATGAGCTGGAGATAGAGTGCTATAGGGTGGACAGGGACATTCTACAGCAAATCATTGAGCTGTGCCAGCCACGCCTCACACACAGAACTAATAGAGGGGAACCCATCCCAGTGGATTCCAAGATATGTATAGGCTTAAGAACGCTAGCCACAGGTACCTTCCAAAGACCAACAGGGGATATCATGGGGGTCTCACAGACATCAGCATCCAGGGTACTCCACCAGTTCCTGGATGCCATGACACAGCATGCCAATCTTCTTCTTCTTATTTCGGCTGATCCCATTAGGGGCCGCCACAACAGATCAACTGTTTCCATTTCTTCCTGTCCTCTGCATCTTGCTCTGTCACACCAACCACCTGCATGTCCTCTCTCACCACATCCATAAACCTTATCTTAGGCCTTCCTCTTTTCCTGTTACCTGGCAGCTTCATCCTTAGCATCTTTTTCCCAATATACTCTGCATCCCTCCTCAGCACATGTCCAAACCAACGTAATCTTGCCTCTCTGGCTTTGTCTCCAAACCTTCCCACCTGGGCTGACCCTCTAATATACTTATTCCTAATCCTGTCCATCCTCGTCACACCCAGTGCAAATCTTAACATCTTCAACTCTGTCACGTCAAGCACTGACTCCTGCCTTTTTGTCAATGCCACTGTCTCCAACTCATATAACATAGCTGGTCTCACTACCCTCTTGTAGACCTTCCCTTTCACTCTTAATGACACAACATGCCAATGAGCACATATGTTTCCCCACCACCTGTGAGGCATTGACCAGACGCATGCATCTCTTCCATCGTATAGCAGAATACTCTGAGGTAGTTGGTGCTATAGACTGCATGCCCATCCACACCAAAGCACCACCCGGTGAGTGGGGCAGTGTCTACATAAACCACAAGGGCTTCCTCTCCATCAGCTACCAGATCATGTGTGATGCCCAGGGCATTATCATGAATGTGTGTACTGGCAGCCCTGGAAACTATCACGACTCCCACATCTGGCATTGCTCACAGCTGTATCAGGTGTTTGGTTTGCCAGGGGGACATCCCATATGGCTATCAAGTGGGGGATACTGGCTATGCAATGGAGCCATGGCTGATGACACCCATCAGAAATACACACATACACGAGCAAAAACACCGTAATGAGGCACACGCACAAACCAGGATCACTGTAGAGTGAGTGTTTGGGATGGTCAAGTCACGGTTTCGCTGCCTTGACATACCCGGTGGGGCCTTGCAGTACTCTCCAGTTACATGTACACAAATGTTTATAGTATGTGCCATGCTACACAATATGATCCTGTGGAAACAGCTGCAGCAGGAACAGCATGGGGCAGGTCCACACAGCACCCCCCCCCCCACACCATTGCCAAGGCCAGCATAGGCACAGAGGGACTCGGAGGAGGAACATCCTAAGCCTGCTTCTGTAGGCAGAAGGAGGCATACCCAGTATTCCCAGGCCTTGACAAAGAAGCAACGCATAGCACACACTGACACTGTAGGGACCCAGGGACTGCTACCTCTCTCCGACTCGCACATACAGTAAAAGGGATGCCAAACATGACACTACCTGAGCTTAAACATGTATAGGGAGTGTACTATGTGCATTCAACATAATCAGCCCTCCAGCACTGTCCTTAATACTGTCCCATCAACAAGGTAAGTCACCCTTCCTATCAATTACTGAATGGAGTAGTATGTTCTCATACTTGTATGTATGATATGGATGCAATCATGCAAGGGAATTGGGTGGCTGAATGGGATAGCAGCAGACAGCTATATGGGACAGCAGAAAATTCATAACAAATACTGGTGTCAACATACTAGGCAGCACTACAGAAGGTGACAACTCCCACCGCAGTACATGCATACTTCCAAATGTCCCGAATTACTCGTTTTTTACCAATTTTTGGGGTCCAAATAATGGGGTGCCACGATTTCCGAGTGGCACCCCTTCATTTCCGATTTCTTTCTTTATTTTTTGTTTTTTTATTTTTCCCGCTTTCGCTGATGTCATCGAGTGCTCGATGACGTCAGTTCGGCAGGGTTACCAGCCTGTCGGAATTCACTTGCGCCGCACATATTTCCAGGTTTCCGGCTGGTTCAAATGCTTTACGAGCGGGAATGAACCAGCCGGAAAGAATGGTTGGCAAGGATCTATATGGCTCAGGGCTTACAAGGATTTATTTAGAAGGCATGGAAGGTATGAAGACTCAGACAGTGGACTGCAAGGATTTACTTTTATTTAGAGGGCTCAATCTGGCTGGATCGCTCAAGTAAGCTGAAAGTTTAACATCTACTGAAAAGTTTGTGTTTAAGCTGAAACATCATTATTTATGTTAGAAAGTGTGTGTGTGTGTGTGTGTGTGTGTGTGTGTGTGTGTGTGTGTGTGTGTGTGTGTGTGTGTGTGTCAGGGGCGGCCCGTGCTATTGGACTGCCAGACTGCAGCCCCCCCCCCCAGCTGTAACATAAAGAAAGTAAAAGATAAAAAAATTTCAAAAATCACGGACTTTCGCACATGCACACTGCTGCTGAGACAGTCTGGAGCATGCCCAGACTGTTTCAGCAGCAGTCCGGACTGGGAAACATGTAAGAGCAGAGCTCCCAGAAGTCTATGCAGTTTTAGCTGCATAGACTATATGTCGCTGGGAACAGATCAGACTCAGACGTCAGCTGGCTGGAGTCTCGTCACGGATCTCACATGGTGGATGTGCTCCAGGAGTCTCATCGGGGATCTTGTGTATGTGCTCAGACACACCAGCTATGGATTTAATGGCCCAGCTATATGGATCACAGACAGCTATGGAAGGTAAGGGGACAAAGGGATCAACATCACGCTATGGAAGGTGTGCGTGTGTGTGTGTGTGTGTGTGTGTGTGTGTGTGTGTGTGTGTGTGTAAATAAATGCCCCAGTTGTTATATACTGGTGGCTAGAACAAACTCATGGTGGTGTGGTAGGGAATACCTCAGGCTTGAACCCTGTACCTTGTATGCAGGTGTTAAGGACCTGAATTCCCTACCCATCACCATTTGTAAAATAATTGCAGATTTTTGCCTCATATTTGATCTGATCTGTTCCTCATAATATCTGTGGTTTCTAAATGTTGCAATGCTTGATATTTGATGGTGCAGTGGTAGCATTGTTACCTCACAGCTGCAGGTTCTCAGATTTGATTCTTGGCTGGGGTGCCTTCTGTGTGGGGTCTGCATCTTCTCCCTGTGTTTGTATGGGTTTGCTTTTGTGTCCTCCCATGTTACAAAGACATGTCTCCATTATTTCTTCCTGGGCCTCTTCTGAAAATTGTTTTTTTTTGTTCCAAGTCAGACTGCCCTGATTAGCAAATGTTAAATAAAATTGACAGGTATTTGAATTTCAGACTTCAGGTTTCTGAATGTTTAACTCTTTACATATTTAATGGTGCAGTGGTAGCATTGTTGCCTCACAGCTATAGGTTTTCTGGTTTGATTCTTGGCTGGGGTGCCTTCTGTGTGGAGTCTGCATCTCATCCATGTGTTTGTGTGGATTTGCTCTGGTGTCCTGCCATTTTACAAAGACATGTGTCTGCAGTATTTCTCCCTGGGCCTCTGCTGAAAATTGTTTTTGTTCCGTCAGAAGTAAAATTGACAGGCATTTGAATTTCAGACTTCATATTTTTCAGAAAATACATAGTAACACAACTTTTTATTCTAGCAATTTTCTAAGTTTATAAGATGAATATTTGAAATTTGTCCTTATTTTTGGGACTGTATTACCCCATTATTGGCATTTTTTGTGCTAAGGTTGACAGCTATGGCAAGAACTGAATTCACTGAATATGTTTGAGGGCTGTATTCCCTCATTACTGGGTTTGTCCAGGTGTTTTGTGCGAAGAGGTTGGCAGCTATGGTGAGAACTGAATTCATTAAATGATAGCCATTTAAGTTTCAGTCTTCCGCTCTTTCACAAAGCAGCTGATTTGGCGTAGTGGTATGTTGCTCTGACTGTTTTGCACAGGGACCTTGGCAGTAAAATGTATGGTGGTAACACAGCATTTTTCTTTCTCAAAGCAGGTGATTTGGCATAGTGGTATGTTGCTCTGACTGTTTTTCACAGGGACATTGCTAGTAAAATGTATGGTGGTAACACAGCATTTTTCTTTCACAAAGCAGCTGATTTGGCATAGTGGTATGTTGCTCTGACTCTTTTGCACAGGGACCTTGGCAGTAAAATTTATGGTGGTAACACAGCATTTTATTATAGCAACTTTCCAAGATTATACAAGCAATGTTTAATGTGTCCCTGGTTTTTGGGCTTTTGACCCCCCCCCCCTTAATAAATTTGGCTTTTTCCAAATTTCTTGTGCTGCGAAGTTGAGATGCAGTTGAGTATTGAGTAGATTTTACAAGGAGCTGAGAGCTGCAGGGGAAGAGAAGTTTAATGCTGCTTATGCTAAGTCAGCTTGCATTGTTATTAGCACAGCAGGTTGTGTACTTGCTTTTGATGCAGAAAGTTGTTGGTTCTACTCCCACAAGGGGTGAATGCTGCCGTACTGAAAAAGTTAAGATACTAACTATGAGCCTGTTATCAGTTTGCTATCCATTTCCTATTGCAATATTACTAGCTTATCATTTTTAATGTAATATAGGCAATTTATTCCTCAGGGGCATCAAACACTTTATTTTTGATGAAACCATGAAATATAAAGGTGTTTGCTAGCAGCAACCTCTTCATTTCAGATTTATTTAATGTGGAATTATTTAGATTACTTTTTTACTTCTTCAGAGATTGTGCATATTTACTGATAATGGTGGACTGTATAATTGTGCATATTTACTGATAATGGTGGACTGTAGAATTGTGCATATTTACTGATAATGGTGGACTGTAGGAGTTTGAGTAGACTTTTTGATGGAAATGTTCTGAACTGGACAGTCTTGTCATTATGGGTGCATGCATTTTGTTTCATTGTGTACTGGAAAGATGTTCTGAATTGGGCAGTTCTGCCACTGGTAAAATGTATTTTCTTTGAATGTGGATTTCAATGCTGTTTCAATGAATGTGAGTTTCAAGGGCAGAGAAGTTTTAATGCTAAGTTTGTTTAGCAAATGTCTTAGTGTTTGTGCTGTAAAATGCAAAATAAATCTTTCAAATGAAGTCCAAATCATCATAGAAGTAAATCAGTATGCACATTAGTGTTTAAAATGGAGTGAAATAGCCAAGTAATAGATCATTGGAATGGCTACAGGGGGAGGCTCCATTCGACCATGATTTTGTGAGGGGGAAGGGCAGCAAACTTAAAGACAGCCCCAGCTGAACTATACCTCCCAACCATCCAGATTTTCAAAGAATGAATAGATTTTTGCTTCTTATTTTTGGTTTGTTCCTCATAAAATTTGTGGTTTTCTGGCAAATCATTTAGGAATTAAGTCACTAAATAATGACACACTGAGTTTCGGACTTCATAATCTTCAGAAAAATGCATGCTAAAGTAAGACCTGTTGTTCTATCAACTGTCTCAGTTTATACAAGAGCAATTTTTAGTACTGTTTATATGTTCCCCCAATATATTTGGCCTTGTCCAGATTTATTGCATTAACAGGTTGAGAGGTACATGCAAATAAATTGCTTTATAGAATTAGGCATAGACAAACCTCTCAACTGTCCCTGATTTTGGCTCAAAATGTTGCTCTTCCCCCTAATAATCCCTCCGCAAAATAACAATTTTGGAAGAAAAAATGGATGGTTTGCAATTAAGAAATAACTGTAATAATCAGAGATATAGATTACTTTTATTTCAGAAGTGCATGTAGATTCTTTTATTTTGTCAGCTGCTCAAGTTAGCAATACTAATATTAAAGTGTCCCTTCTTTGACAGGTTCCCAGCTGTATTGTGTGGCTATTTTATACTTTTACATCACATTTTTGGTCCATTTTTCATAAAATTGTGTTTTTTTGGCAAATTAGTGACAAGTCATTAAAGACTGAAGTTAGAAAATAATGACAGACATTTTAGTTTCAGATTTCATACCATTCAGAAAATTCATACTAATGCAAGACCTATTCTATTATCTTTCTAAGTTTATAAGAGCAATATTTAAAAATTGTCCTTATTTTTGGGCCTTTGTCCCAATTCTTTGTATGGCTTTGCCCATTTCTTGCTCTGAGGTTGAGAGGTATGACAAATGTGTCAGGGCCATCACAGTCAGCCAGAGACATTTCAAATTGTGACATACTTGTTGCACCCCACTCCTCCATGTAGTGACTCTGGATGTGTTGAAGCAAGGCAAGGAGTAGTTATGCAGTGTAAATGTGCAGAGTAACCCCCCCCATCCAAGGTAGACACAAGTACTAGAGTGGCTTTTCATCTGTCCTTGATTTTTGCAGAATGGTTTGGCTTCTGTCATATTCTTTGTACTGTTGAATTATGCTTATTACTCAAAGTGCCTGTTGCTCTGTGTTTAAGTAGCAATACTTTAATGTCTATCAGGTAAGCTTTGCTGAGATCGTAAGATGCAAGTAAGCTTTAATAAGCATACTGTTAAAGAATTGCCAACATTGAAAGTCTTTCTGTTGTTGCCATGTAGAGAATACTTAACTAGATAATGTATACGCCTTGGGTATTGAAATGCATATGACAGTATTTGTAATAAAGGACAGATTACATTATTTTAAGAAGCTCATTTCACTTGGAGACTTTCAGTCATCTCTGTAGGCTTTACCCGTAAACTAAACAGAATGCCAGTCGTGTGGTTCATAACCTGTACAGTAATCCTTCTAAGCAATGTATCTTGAGCTTATTTCTTGTTTGCTTTTCATTTTTTAGTTTTCCCCATGAAACAAGTAGATAGTTGTCAGGTAACAGGTCTTTTTTTGGATAAGAAACATTTTTACAAGTGGTGGCATCAGAGATTTCTACTTTCAGCATGTTACTTGGTACTTTAATAAAGCTGAATATAAATTATAATTAGAACTGCAGTGCAAGAAGTGGTTTGAGTTGAGTGCTGCTTGTTTTTCTTATACTTGATTTTGACTGGCATTCCATTAATGTATTTAAAAAGTAATTTATTTGTTCATGCCTCACAACCTTTTTGTTTCCATCTAGATATTAAGTAAGCTGTCATGCAGCCAATGCATTGAAATATTTTTATTCTTCTACACTTCATTTTGTCTTGATTAGACTCTCATAATGACAGTTTGGCACCCAGGGCAGTGTATGTAGTTAGTTTTTGTGGTTTTGAGCATAGCTCCTCCCCTTTCTATGTGGCCACACCCCTTCCCATTGACCCCACCCATTCAGGTGTCTCCTGCAGCCCCCCTTTGATTTGAAGTCACCAGCCGCCACTGGTGTGTGTATGTGTGTGTGTGTGTGTGTGTGTGTGTGTGTGTGTGTGTGTGTGTGTGTGTGTGTGTGTGTGTAACCAGTGCCACGCATCCAAATAATTTGGACCTGGGGGCAGACTGTCCCTTCACCCACTCTAGTCATGGCACAGATAGAAATGACCTAGCAGAAGAAGAATTCAGGGCAACTAAGTCATATACAAAGGGTATTGCTCACCAGAAGAGGAAGAGTTAGTTGGATATCTGTACTCTGATATCTAGCTGGATTTTCAGCAAGTAATATGAATTATTTTACTAAGGACTTACATTAATTGATATCCCTCTGTTTTGTTTGCTGTTGGAGTTTTCAAGAGGGCTGAAATAACTGGGGTCAACTGAGAGAGAGAGAGAGAGAGAGAGAGGGGAAGAAAGAGACTACTTCCAAGAATCTGATTGAGCTCATGTTTGTATAATTTTGTACGTCGTTTTTCAACTAAATAAATGCACAATTTAGCAACAAACAGCTTCAGTCACCTTTTTGCTGAAGACGGTTATAGGCCAGTGTTGTAGCCAGCCTTTATCTAAACATGGTACTTCAACAATGTTTATTTTAATTTTTCTGCAAGGATGTGTTTTGTCACAGATAAAGAGAGATGGGGACAGAGAGAGAGAGAGAGAGAGCTTAAAATATGACTTTATATAATCAATTTTATGTAAAACTAAGTAAGAAAAATGGTGATGCTTGAACGTTTCGCTTATTGTAAGATTTCCAGGTAATACTGAATGATATATAAAATGATATCACACCTAAATGGCTGGTTCTAAGTTCTCCAGAATAATATATGCAAGTTGAGGCTATAGAGCTATAAGGTTGTCATTAAGTAAATGGAAGCATCCAAAAACAAAGCTGAACTAAACACTGTTCTTGGAATTTTTAGATTCTTGTCCAGATTCACACAGTCTACAGTACAGCCTACTGGAAAAATGTTCAAACAATAAATTTAAAATGTGCTCTGTCTAACAAGTGTGCTGTATTATACAAGGAATATAACTTTATTAATAAAGTCAGGAATGTGTATCAAAGAAAAGAACACATGCATGTTTCTTGTTTTGTGTGCAAGAGGTCAATGATTTGAAAAGAGCCCAAAGGTAATATTTATCCACCACTGGCCAGATACATTTTCTTTGGATGTGGAGTGGGTGTCAATGCTGTTTCAATGAATGTGTGTTTCAAGGGCAGAGAAGTTTTAATGCCAAGTCTAATTTCATGGTGAGACAGTATTGCTTTGTTTAGCAGATGTCTGTTAGTATCTGTGCATTGTTGTGCTGCAAAATGTAAAAGTTAAAATCCAAATAATCATTGTAGAAGTAAAGCAGTATGCATACATTAGTATTTATGGCAAATGGGGTGACACAGCCAGTTAATGGGACATTGAAATGGCTGCAGGGGGACTCTGATGCCATATTTTTGTTGTCTGTTCTTCAGTTTGCATTTGAAAATTGGTATCCCACAATTTTATTGGAGTGGGTGGGGGCTACATAAGTATGTATGCAAATTAGATGTTAATCAGCGTACAGATTTGTACCTATTTTTCATGGGCCTTGTCCAGATTTTTGATGTTTCCAGGTTGAGAGGTATGAGTACATGTGATGGCCCAAATAACTGTGGGTGTCAAAAGGTCGCACACAAGGAAGTCAATGAGGGTCACATACCCACCACCAGCCTCACACAGCAGGAAATACCAGTACAGTAATTTCAAATGTTTAAAGTCTGCAGGTGTGCACTCCCCCCCCCCTCACAATCCCACGTAGAAATGCAGTAACAGATGGCCTACAGCACTCTCAAATGGCCTACAGTCCTCTGGCAAAGGCCCATGCCTCAGCCATAGCGCCAATGTACGGAATATCAGGGGGTCCCAACTAACAACCTAACACAGTAAACAGAAAACAAATGCAAGGCCATGTTGACAAATGCCAGTAGCATACCTCCTCATGTCCTACTGCAAGGACTGTAGACCAGGCCATAAATACTACTAGGATAAAAGCCCAACTATAGGGATACCTTGAAGATATTGCTCACATAATGTTAGGAAGAGGAGAGAATAACAGGGGGGTGTAGAAGCATGGATGTCATGGAGTGTGTGAAGTCTGAAACTCTAATGTCCACCCATACTACTGTCTGCCTGCAAACCCATGAATGAATAGCCATAAAAATGCTTCTAAACCACAATGTGAAGGTAAACCGACCAGATATATGAGTCCTGCCTCTGGATAACCTAGTTGTATCTGTACAGCTGAGAGGTATGGCCCCAGCAGGATATGGCCATTCCGTTAATTTGAGAAAAGCAGAAGAAGGGGATCCCCAGCCAGCATACTAACAAGGTGTTGGACCATTTACACAGAACCAGCAGTCTATTGTCTGTAGCTACCCCTCCACAATGGCAGGAGTGTGCCAGAATGTGTAGTCTATATGCCTCAGAATATTGGTTTCAGCTTCATTCATCTTGTATTCCGTGGTAAATAACTGTGAGCAAAGAATGATAACTGTCAGTAGCTAATGACATGATACATCACAGTGTAAAACAGTACAAATGTCAGAAAATCTATGCTACAACCAACCATGTTACACAAGCAGCACAGACAGCAAGAGTTACAGTATCCCCCGTATGTTACACCCATTGTGTCCATATTGACAACCTATCTACAGATATCCTGCAGAAACAGTTTGCTAGGTGTAGCTGTAGTACACAAAACCATGAACTGGAGTCCAACCCTCCCTGGAATGGATGCACATACTCAGTATAGAAGGTCATACTGGGCATGCTCCTACACTTACAGAAATGAAGCCCATGTCTCAACACAGTGGACTACAGATATCGGTTATTCGCAGCTTTCTGTGCACACACATTAAATTGTACACCATTGATACTTCACACACACATTGGATAGGAATACTCACAAATATCTAAGGCCAACATAATATAATATATCAAACATAGGTTCATAGGTTCATAGGTAGGTACTAGGCTATTGGCCCAAGGGCCTATATAAGTCTAGCCAAAAGGTACCCTGGCTTTCTCCACCCAAGAAAATTATTTTCCTGTGCCCGTCGAGCAGAGCCACAGAAGTGATCCCTGGGGTGAATTTCCTATCTGTCATTCAATCATCAACATACACACACAGAGCCGTGGGGAAGAGAAAGACAGACAGCGACAGAGAATCCCATTATGAGGCCTTTCCCACCCAATACACATCCCATTGGCCTATATCACATGATGTGCTGATGTCATTCACTGCAGAAATTTATTTTGTTAGCCCTCAGCCCGGCTTTAGTCTCAGTGGTGCTTGTGATAACTGTGCAATACTATAGTACAAATAAGAATTCATGTAGCATTTGTAATCTCAGTCCTGTCAAATGTAAAGTTGTGTGTGTGTGTGTGTGTGTGTGTGTGTGTGTGTGTGTGTGTGTGTGTGTGTGTGTGTGTGTGTGTGTGTGTCTGTGTGTTTCTAGATAAATGTGGTTGAGGCCATTCACACTCACTAAACTTCCCTTACCCCTCCTTCAGCACTGCTGCTAATGTCATTCACCTTCAAAGATACCTTTGGAAAGCTTTTAAGCGAATAAGCTCTGTGGCGTTTGTGATAACTGCATAATACTATGGTATAGCAAACTAGTTAGGTGGGAGTTTTAATCCTGATCCTTGCAACTGTAAAAAATGTGTGTGTTTGTGTGAGAGAGAGTGTGTGTCTTTGTTGAGACCTGGTTTTGTGGTCATTCACACTCACTAAACTTCCCTTACCCCTCTTTTAGCACTGCTGCTGATGTCACTCACCTTAGAGGTTATGTTTGGACAATGCTTTACCTATAGTCTCTGTGGTGTGTGTGATAAATGTGGAACAAAGTAATAATGATAACGACATAGGTATGGGTCTGAATCTCATTCCTAGCAAGTGTTTGTATGTGTGTACATATATATGTCCGTACCTTAAAGCTTTTGGCCCCATTTACACTCAGTACACTTCTCAGTGCCTGACTTTAGCAGTCCTGCAGATATCATTCACCTTAGACGTACTGGTCGGCACCCCTAATCCATGTAAGGTCAGTGGTGCGTATGGTAAATGTGGAACATAATGAACTGAAAACATAGTTAGACAGAGGTTTGATCCTCACTCCTGGCAAATATAAATGTGTGTGCAGGGTAAAATATTTTGTGAAATCTCTCACCCACTACATCACCCAATACCAGTATTTACAAGGGCTGGTGATGTTCCTCACCTTATAAGTACCTTGGGACAACATAAAAAATAGCCGAAAACCAGTCTGGAACAAAGAGATGACTTCAAGTATAAAATACAGACACTTTAATAGAACATTTTAGCGCTTTCATCTCCATATGAGACTTCATCAGAAATAAACCCGAACCATCAAATTGATTGCATTTAAATACTAAAAATATTGTGACATCACCATCAATTAATTTAAAAGGACATCGCCATAAAAAATATATGTATCATAAATTTCATTCTTAATTTCACTTGCTTGTTTTATAAGTTAATAAATTTCACCTAATGAATTCTTATAACCTTTGATTACTTATAAAATATATATATATATATATATATATATATATATATATATATATATATATATATATATATATATTGTTGAAAATAACCAACTTTTATAAATATGTTTTTAAGTAATTATTTTATGTATAAAATATTTCAGAACATATACAAATTCATATGTAAATAATAAATATGAATATAAATATAAAAAAATCAAATATATCAGTTACCACCTATAATTATATTAAATAAAATAGTATATCCAATTCATTTAACAAAACAAACAATAAATATTATATGATGTTTGCTCTTTCTTGCAGTATAGGAGCCAATGATACATAATCATTCAGACCTGGTGCAAACATGGCTGCCAGTCTAAATTGCCACTGGCTCTCCTTCTTTTTTAAGGTATTTTTCCAATCCCCCCTCTGGGGTTAATTTGTATTATTTCCAAAATGCCGAATACAAATTTTTCAAAATTTTCACAAACTATAGAATGTCTGTATAAGGCATTTGTGTTTTTTTGATTTTTTTAATATTGTTTAAGTGTTCATAAATTCTGTTTTTTAACATACATTCAGTTTTTCCTATATAAAAATGCCCACTTGTTTTACACCAGGCCAAATACACCACCCCTCTTGTATTGCAGTTACCTTTTTTGAAAACCACTTTGCTCTTAGTATTATTGTTTAGAACCACTATCGATTCCTTAATTATATAGGGACAATATGTGCACATGCCACATGGCTTAGTACCCTGTTTAACATTACTGGTATTGTCTATCCTGTATTCCAGTAATTGTTTAACATTGTAACCACCTTTATTAATGAATTTGGGCTTATAACCAACTTTTTCCAAAATTTCCTTCTTGGTCCTGAAAATGTTCCAATTTCTTTCAAAAGCTTCCCAAACCAATTCAGTATTCATATTGTATTGCAAAATACAGGCTTTGGTAAAATTTCCTGATCTTGAACTTTTTTCACCTCTCCTAATTTTGTCTTCTAAACTTGTTCCCAATAAGGGTTTATACTTAATACCCCATTGTGTGTACACTTCACTAAAAATTTTGTCTAAAAAATCTGAAGGATAACCCCTCTCTAAAAACATGTGGGAAATAGTATTAAATTCCTTAACTAAATCTTCTTTACTAGAAGTCATCCTGGCTGCTCTTATAGCCTGCCCCTTGACTATGCTAATTTTTTGTCCTAACAGATGTTCACTTTGGAAATGTAAATAAGCATTAGAAAAGGTCTTTTTTCTATAAACCAAAGATTTGAATTCTTCTTTTTCCTTTAAAATTGTAGTATCCAAAAAATTAATGGAATTCTTGTTATACTGATACGTAAATTCCAAAAAATTGGTAGTGGAGTTTAAATAATCTATAAATTCTGGAATGCCTTCTTCTATGCCATTCCATAGAATAAATATATCATCCAAATAACGTAAATACAATTTTACATTACCCCAATGTGGACACTCAAAGACATATTTATCCTCCCAACTCAACAAAACAAGGTTTGCATAGACTGAAGAACATGCTGCTCCCATAGGGACCCCCTTGATTTGTTGATAATATTCACCTTCAAACCAGAGAAAATGATTGTCTAGTACTATGCCCATAAGTTCACAAATAAGTTTGACCATATCGTTTTCTAGTTTTGAATACTGAAAAAGTACCTCTTCAAAAAAATTCAAACCTTCCACCTTAGGAATACTGGTAAAAAGGTCCTTTATATCAACCGTAAGGAAAATAACTTCATTATGAAAATGTTCTTGTTTAATACTCTTTAGGAACTCCCAAGAATCTTTGAGTAAATGTGAAACATTCTGAATAACATGTTGTACACAAGTATCTATAAATATAGTGATTGGATGAATTTTCGATCCCCTGGCTTGCTACAATGGGCCTAAATGGTGGTTTGTTCACATTTTTATGGATCTTGGGGATACCGAAAAAAACTGGAACTAATGGATCTTTTCTTTATAAAAATTCATAAGTATCTTTATCAATTCTCCCATCCAACAAATATTCTTCCAAATAAGAATCTACCCTGGAATATGCTATATTTATCTGATTCTTAGAAATTCCTATATATGTACTATTATCAAATAACAAATTTAACATTTCATCTGAATAATCAATACTACGAAATAGCACTACCCCACCCCACCCTTGTCTGGAATCATAACCCGTACATTCTTATCACTTCTTAAATCATTTAACAATTCTTGTTCTCCCCTGGTTAGATTCCAATAATAATGGTTCTTATTGTATTTAAAAATGTTATAAATATCTTCCATAACTAACCCCTCATATGTCTCCACTAATGGGTGTAGGATAGGATTATATGTACTTTTTTTCTTTGGTACCACATAACTGTGGGGGATATCATCACTTACTATTTCTTGATGTTCTAAATTGATTTCCAAATTTAATTTTCTGGTATATAACTTCAAGGCTGCTATATTTTCAACCACATTACCTGAGGTGGAAGGAATAAATTTCACACCCTTAGAAAACAATTTAAAATAATCATCCGTAATGTTTCTATCCGAATAATTATATATAGTAAATCCATCCTTTTGGTGTACTATATTATCCTTGTCATTTAAGGAAATATTGGGACTAGTACCTTTCAGTACAAATTTCTCTTGTGTGGATAATACTGTCTGTTGTACTCCCCTTTTTCCGTGTAATACTGTGCCAGTCTCTTTGAGCGCCGAACCTCTGGAAAATCCTCTCCTTCCTGATTATGAGGGTTACAAGAATTATTGTCTGTGTCATCCCATCTCCTGTTGTTTCTCACTACATCACTATACCCAGTTGACCTTTGACCAAAGTTTTGTCCCTCTGCCAAATGGGTAGATGATGTCATAAAATTGCCCTTCCCACCCTGTGCATATCTACCCGTATTATCTGCTTTATAAATGTATACTTGTTTATTTAAATAACTTTTTTGATCCCTTTCTAATTTTCGTTTCTTTTTCTAAAAAATATTATAACATCTTTTGTCAACCTTTTCCAACATCCTAGAATACAGGGCACTGTAATTAGAAAACACTAGGTCATTCTTCACTTTTTTGTCTAAATCCTGAACTTCTAATAGCGTCTCTTCATTTTGTTTTTCAAGTTTTTTTAATCAACCCCAACCCTATTTCATCAAAATAGTGTACATAATCATTCATAACATCTTCTGTATATGTCACACCAAAAGGAAACGTATATATTTGTAAGCCTTGTGGCACTATTTTTTAAAAAAGACATTGTTTAAAATATGCAATGTCCATCTCTGTAGTTTTATATTTGAACAGTCTTTTCTCTAAATGAAAAATCAAGTCTTTCAAAGAAACTGCATTGTGTCCATTATTACGTAAAGAATGGGTATTAGGACTATCCATTCTTGGACTTTCAGTATTAGAAAAGGAGTACCTTTTTGAAAAACTTGTTCAAATTTATTGCATCCAAATGCCCCACTGTCTCTGTCGTCTCCATACAGTCACTGTATTCGGCATTTTGGAAATAATACAAATTAACCCCAGAGGGGGGGATTGGAAAAATACCTTAAAAAAGAAGGAGAACCAGTGGCAATTTAGACTGGCAGCCATGTTTGCACCTGGTCTGAATGATTATGTGTCATTGGCTCCTATACTGCAAGAAAGAGCAAACATCATATAGTATTTATTGTTTGTTTTGTTAAATGAATTGGATATACTATTTTATTTAATATATTATAGGTGGTAACTGATGTATTTGATTTTTTTATATTTATATTCATATTTATTATTTACATATGAATTTTTATATGTTCTGAAATATTTTATACATAAAATAATTACATAAAAACATATTTATAAAAGTTGGTTATTTTCAACAATATATATATATATATATATATATATATATATATATATATATTTTATAAGTAATCAAAGGTTATAAGAATTCATTAGGTGAAATTTATTAACTTATAAAACTAGGAAGTGAAATTAAGAATGAAATTTATGATACATATATTTTTTATGGCAATGTCCTTTTAAATTAATTGATGGTGATGTCACAATATTTTTTGTATTTAAATGCAATCAATTTGATGGTTCGGGTTTATTTCTGATGAAGTCAAATACGGAGATGAAAGCGCTAAAATGTTCTATTAAAGTGTCTGTATTTTATACCTGAAGTCATCTCTTTGTTCCAGACTGGTTTTCGGCTATTTTTTATTTTGGTTTGTTTTGGTACTAGTTTTTATTATACCTTGGGACAACAACCATCCTATAAGCTTCGTGGCACGTGCGATAAATGTGTAACACTGTAGTAGCAATACATAGCTAGGTAGGGGTTCAAAACTCAGTACTGGCAAGTGTGTTTGTGTATGTCTGTCATTAGGATCCTGTGTGGGTGTTGGGGCGAGTGTGTAATGACAAGATCCGTTGGGGGGTAGGTTTTGCTAAATTATTATATTAAGAACCTAGTATATGTCCCAATGTCCACATTGCAAGGCCAACAGTTGCCAAACACCATAGAGGTTGGTGTAGAAAATCCACAGCCCTAAATATCTAGTGCCATGTGCAATGACTATGTGACAGTATGGATTAGTTAACAATATAGGCAACCCTTCTAATACTCAGAGACCATTCTCCACCCATAAATCATACACAACCACACTTGGCTAGGCAGCAACCACTATATTGGTAGTTCTCCTGCAAATTGCCTCACAGATAGTACCCATGGTGTGATTGCAGTGGACTACATGTCTGTTGACAACAACAGTGTCACTGACATCATAAAGTACTTTGATGTGTTACATCTCCTGACTGTGTGTGTTATCCAGCAAGTAAAAGGATAGGGGACCCTGTTGAATCCCCTCAGTACCCCAATCAATGTGTACAGTGGCCCTTTTGCCATGTTCCCACTGAACAACTTCAACAACTGTAGAGTCTGCAAATGTACCCCACAAAGGGAATACTATGCCTTATACACATGCCCTGTGCAGACAGACGCCAATAACTCCAATGAATCACTACCTCAGTTACATAGCCAGGTCTCACCAAATGCGATCAGGAGTGCTACTTTGGAAGAAACCAATCTGTCCACACAACATGCCCCAGAGACTTCAAGCACACTTCCACACTTCAAAGACATGCATGTGGGACATGTGCACAACTCAGACACTGTCCATGTTATGGTATATAAATCACATACATGTGAAGCAGTGCATATCACTGGCCACCTACAATAGAAATCTGGATGAGTGGATGGGGAATACAATACCCAGCCCTGGGGACCACTCCAGTGACTATACTCCAGAGCCACACTGGGGACTATTTTCATGTGGCCTGATGCCAGGGTATTCCTTTGGGCTAGCCTTGTAGAGCCTACAGGCCCAGTCACCTACTACACACATATGAAGCACTGAACCTATGGATCTCAGTACTAGCAAGTTGTATGTGTGTGTGTGTGTGTGTGTGTGTGTGTGTGTGTGTGTGTGTGTGTGTGTGTGTGTGTGTGTGAATAGTAATCCCAGTGTGTTTGGTTGATGAATATCCACTGTGGCTGTGGTTATTAGCAATCAGAGGTGTGTCCAAACCACAACACGTACCATTCTCCATTCTACAACAGATGTTGTAAATCAACATATACCTATATACAGCTCTCAGCCCTATAATCTGTGAGGCATATGCAATCACTGCATTACAGACCAGGGATTTTCATGCCTGCCTATGCCATGGTGGTTGTGTTACCACACTGCCATATCCCATGGTCTTGCCGCAGGGCCACATCCTGGTGACACACAGTCACCTAGAACGGAAATGGGATACAGCATGTGAGAACACATTCATTCAGCACTTCACTTGTAGGGAGAGAGAGGGTTAAAGCTGACAATGAATGTGTTGCCAGGACTGTAGCCAATATCTGTTGTCTCAGGACAGGTATTAGCATTGTGCAGTAACTTGCAGCACTTATGTTTAATGCTGTGGAGGTTGTTGATGTAACTATCAAAGGCTGTTGTGACTGTCGTCAGTGTCTGCTGCATGGCTGCTATTATAGATGCCTGCAGCAGATTCCATTAGGGATCCAAAGTTGTGTTTGAGGGTAATAAGGGAGTTCAACATTCATAGGACACCACCTTTCTCTGTAACAGTGTCCTCCTTCTGATGTACACCTTAGTAATGGCAGGGGACCACCACATTGTCTCCCACTGTTTGGAGGACAGTGACTGGGTTCTGCTGGCTCTGGCTGGTACTATGCATTCATGTACCTGTTTGTACAGTGCCTATGTGTATGATTCCACAGTCATGCAGCTATTTCCCATTGCCATGGTTGCAGGGAAGACATCCACCCCTGTTTTCATTGCTGCAAAGTCAGCTTTGGAGAGGTTTTGCAAGGTGGTTACCTTTATGCAGGGTGTGGCAGACATGTTGAGTTCCAAGTTGATTGCAGCCTGTGTGGATCTCACCATGCAGGTATTGACATCTGTGGGTGAGCAACAGTCCCATATTTAAGTAGTCAACACAGGTCAAGGTTGTTGCATCCTCTATCAGGGGTCAGTATGAGCTGGTCCAGGGCAATGGAAATAAATCCCAGAAGTGCTGGGCCACTGTACTGCTGCTTGGTTACTTTCCCCATCTGATGAAGAGGTAGTTGAAGACTCATACTATGTCAGTGTTGGGCTGGGCCATTATAGATGGCAGGGTGCTGAGGAACATGCATTGACAGTCTAGGGACATAGATGTGGACCCATAGCAGGCTATGGTCTGGATTGCAATATTACCCCAAGGCAATTGTACCGGAAGTATCTCTAATCCATTATTATGGGATACTAGTCTGGAAGTGTTCCTAGCCATAATGAATATGGAGACAACACCACCTGTGGAGGTGTGGTGTGGTCTATGTTTGGGGGCTGACAGCTGTGGAATGCATCATAGCAGATACTGCAGGAGTGCTGTCTGCTGCTGTGAACTACCTCTCCATTACAGCAGACATGTGTCCTCCACTCCGACTGCTATGAGTGACTGCATACTGACAGATGTCTACTGTTGAGCAGCATTACCTTCAGATTGCATACATGTGTAACTGTTATGGTGATAATAACATTAGGAACACTGCCTAATAACGCATCATAGGGGTGGCAAGACACTTAGTCAGTACCTGGAAACCCAGCGGTGACAGATGTAGGACATCTGTGGCAAGTCACTGGGTTCTGTCAATCATGTTATCCCATGCAGAGAGGTACTGGATCCCCTGAGAATGATGCATAACATGTAAGCCAATGTTGCAGTCACTCATCTGTTGATAGTACTGTGGCATCATTTTGGGTGATAACGGTACACTGCCCAGGGCTACTGTCACACCTGCCTAGGCTACATAATCAGAGAGTTCAACCATGTCTCTTGTCATGTAATCCAGGGAGGTGTGTCCCAAGTCATTCTCACCCACATGGATACAGAGTGATACTCATAGTTGTTGTGGAGAGCCATGACTGGCTGTGTCATGTGTTGGATGCTGGCATGTGATAGATATTTGACTGTTACCTGTTCCGTGTTCAGCTTAGTGAGTGGGATATGTGTGTGCCTCAGTATTGAGTTACCCATGATCACTGTATTGTGCAAGGTGGTTAGCCTTAGGAGCTTAGGTTGAGGGGCACACTGTGTAGGTTAATATGTGTCCCTTGGCATGTGCCATGTTGTGGTGTCTGAGTGGATGTCTGTCTTGCTGGTCTGTGCTGTTTGGGTAAATGTCCATTGAGTGCCTCTAGGAAGGTGGGTGTGTAGCTTTTCACAGTATGTCAGGGCTGTCAAAGAGGGTGTCATGGTGAGCTACATGTTCTATATTGTGTGGTGCAGGTGTTGATCTTATCCTCTTGACCTGCTAGTCTTTGCTGGAGAGTGCATATGTCCACATTGGGTGATATATGGGTAACCCTCACAGGTCTGAGTGTTTGGAGTTTACAGGGGAGTGTTGTCTGTGTACTTGAGGCAGTTGCAACAGTGCCTCAGAATGGACAAGTGCACCAGGTTAATGGGTGAAAGCACATATAACTGCCATTCAAACATGCCAGGAGGGGTGGACATAACTAGTAAGTACTGGGGCTACATCTGTGATGAACGAGTACTGCTGACTGACAGCTCCCAGGTGTGCCACACTTCTTGATACAATAACATGGTGAAGTGCCAAGCCATAATGCTAGTTGAAGTGCAAGACAGAAAGAACTAGCATGATGTATGAGTGGAACAGAAGGCAGACTGTCTGCCACCTGTAATACTTTACTACACCTGTGCAGTTATCAGCAGCTTTGGCCATATGAAAGCTCAGTAAGCTCTGTAGTGCATGTGGTAACTGCGTCGCACTATAGTAGACATACCTAGATAGGCAGGAGTTCTAATCCCAATACTGGCAAGTGTGTGCGTGTGTGTGTGTGTGTGTGTGTGTGTGTGTGTGTGTGTGTGTGTGTGTGTGTGTGTGTGTGTGTGCGCATATGTGTGTGTGGATAATGTACTGTCTGGCTTATACCTATTTTGACCTGTGTACTACTCTTTACACTTCCCTTCACTCCAATTTAGTAGTCCTGTTGATGTTATCCACCTTAGAAGTACCTTTGGAATAGCTGGAGAAGTATAAGCTCTCTGGTGCATCTGATAACTGCGTAGCACTAATGTAGAAATACCTAGATAGATAGGAGTTCTAATCCTAATGCTGGCAACTGTTTGTGCGTGTGTGGATCATATGATGTGTATACCATACACAGCTGGTGACCACCTCCCGCTGCCATTACTTTATATAGTGTGGTAACAGCATCTGCCTCACATGCAGCAGGTTACACCATTGTACGGTCCTCTGTACAGATGTGTCTGGGATAACCATATGTTTGCAACCTGTACATGGTCGGAACTGACTGTGTGCCTTATCAATGCTGATATTCTAGCCAAATTGGCCACTGTGAGTCTACTGACACATATGGCAGCATGAGGTATCATACCTGACTGAAACATCATGCTGATATGATGTCTGCCGCCCTCACAGGTGGCCAGCCTTGTAGGTGCAATACATGAGTCCAGGTGCTTGGTTTTACAAGTGAACTGTTCCTATTATGGGTCACAATAAAGGCTGGCAGAGGTGGGGACTGTCGTATTGTGGTCCTAGCTAGTATGTAACAGGAACACCTTGCATCTTAAGAGGGGTGTGTGCACAAGTTATATATACTGTATACCACTCGTGTCAAGCATGACCCTACCTTAGGCTTTGTCCAGCCCATTTTGCTGGCCTCTGTCCAGACATCTTGGCACTGACAAGTTGTGAGGTATGCTATAGGAATTTTGACTTCACGTCAGATAGGCCCCAGTGGTGACCACTGTGATGCAATACAGTTAACCCCAGCACAAGTGAACATGCATAACAAGCAACAGAAAATTCACTCCAGGGATCACGACAGTCGCCCTGCTACACAGGGTTCCAGGGAAGTAAATATTGTGGGAAGAAATAGCCAGGGAAGTGTTATGGCTAGGCTTGTATAGGTCCTAGGGCCAATAGCCTAGTACCAACCTATGAATCTATGAACCTATACAGCTATTACATAAAGCAATATAGCTATTACTGATGGTTGTGTGCATGGTAAATTGCATGCACTTCACATGCCTGGGGTATTGCCAGGCAACAACAGAACAATGGCATACTTACCATTTTCAGGATGCTATCACATATGCAGACCAGAGGGTCCTAGGTAGTTGTGAGAGGGAGTTATTGTCAGCAGACTCACATGTGGTCTTGGTACAGGATGGATGCAGCATGTCTACATATCTACAGTACTAACCGCAATAATACACAATGTCCTGTCCTCACCATAGATGTGCACCTCTGTGCATTAGAAAACCCCATCCACAACTGCATTCAGACCTGACACATGCATGTAGATACAATACTGATACATGTATGTTGGATACATTTGTGTACTAATCCCCACTGGGCCTTTACCTGCACACTCCTCATCCAGTGTGTGTGTGTGCAACCACCTTCACAATGCTTACCACAGCGTCATGGCTTGTGCGTTGGGCGTGTAGCCCAAGTTTGGCAAGGAGCTCCTCGATGGGTGTCAGTGGGGGCTGGATGGCTGGGCCCCCACCTGTGGCTAGCCAGTCCCTCGCTACAGCAGCAGCCCATTGAAGGAATGCCAGATGAGGTTGTTGGCCCTATGCTGCACATGCTCATAAGTTCTGCTATGCAGGCCGGCATCATTTCGCCTGTGGACCATGTTGTTTCACAGGGCGGTTCTCTACTGCACATCTTCTGCTCTCCATCCAAATAACAGGGCATAATGTCCAATCACATATTGGGTGATGATGTCAGTTTCTCCAACAGAGAATGCTGGTAGGTGACAGCTCTGCATGTTACCTAGAAGACATAAACAGTACAAAGGTCACAAGACATCATACAGTTGTCAAAATGCACATCAACAGTGGATATTACTTGCAAATAATCCACACTAAACCAAAACCCTCCAAGCAATCATGACTATAGCAGCTTGCATTACATGTCTGTCCCTGAGCTATCCTATCCCCCCAGTGTTGGACACTTGATTGCATAATCCTCTATTCTTCATTCATTTCTGTGTAGAGGGTTGACAGTGGACATCTTCTATGTGGATGGTGTGTGGATGGTGGCAGGTCTGTGTTTGACTGTGGTGTGTGATGGAGCTGTGAGCACATGCCTGAATTAATGTAGGTGGCAGACAGTGATGTTATTATACCTCATGGAGATATGTTGTTGTTGCCATCAGTAGACAATATGTACATGCTCACCATTGCTGAAGGGAGGTGTGTGGTTGATGTGCATATCTTCCTGTACATCGGGGGTGGACAGGGTAGCGATGTTCCCACCTAACCTGTGTTATGCAGGTTGCCTATATCAAAGGCATGTGTGTATGAGGTGTTCTTTCCCTCCAGAACAGGCCGAATCATGTTGTTTCCTCTGAGACTTGCAACATATGTGGAGACACAGTTGCAATTGTCCTTGGTGGTGTGGATATGTCTGATGTATAGTCATAGTCAGCCTTACAGGAAGTCACCTGTGAACTTACATGCTTGCTACAATATAGGTGGACTTGCTTCCAAGTTGCTGCCTGCACCTATGTACAGCCAATTTAGCAACCTATTATGTGGTTTGTGTATTACTGCTGTCCACCAAAGGGGATTACTCTACCTTGACGGAGTATGGATATACAGGTCAGGTACTGCTGTGTCCATATAGCTACAGTGGACATAAAGGGTACACACCCCTGTTACACTACCTGGTATGTGTGCAATTGGAACATGGCACCACAATAACTCATTTCATAACAATTGTCACCTGTAGTGTGACCCATAGCCTGTACAATTCAATTGAAAACATAACAATCTGGTCTGTGAAAATATATGGAAATAATACTCAGTACAATAAGCCAGTTGAATGAGTGTGCACACCCTTAAACTGATATGTTGTGTATGCACCTCTTGAGATGGTTACAGCATTCAGATCTGGAATCTAACATCATGGCACATCTTCACTTGGCAATAGTTGCTCACCTTCCTAGAAACATCTTTGATTGTATTTCAATGGAATTTTACAGGTTAGAGGTAAAATTCAAGATGAGAAACATTATGAAATTACCTTCTGTGGTCTGGTTGTCGTACAGCACACATACCTGGCATTCCAACAGGGTGTGTACAGTTGTGATATCCACTGTATATAGGTGTTGATACAGCTGGTAGTGGTAGGCATGGATAGAGGGTTATAACACAGGTGGACACTTCTCTGATTAATACCTCATAATCATATGTACTCTAGCACCCATATCAGTGTCAGGGCAATGCAACGACCAGTAGCTGTACACACTTATGTCTGTTGTATGCACTGACACTGATATTAAACACAAGTGCAACATGCACAACCTATGTACCTGAATGCTTGAAACCCATGTGATTAGTTTTGTGCCTTCCAGCTGAACATATGCATATATAAATGTGTTCAAGGGATACCTGGTATACATTTCTGTTGTATGTTAGCATGGCACATGGTATTTACAGTCTTGCTGCTCAATCATACTCTCAACCTGTTACAGCAGTATGTCTCGACAATGGCACACATAAATGAGTGTCAAAAGGGACATCAATATTGATACTGTATTAATATAGCTGCACCATACATTAGTATGTTGATTGCACAGTAGGGTTTGACATCACTATGATAACCTGGAAGATATCCAACAGTCATAAGTAGGCCTTTATGTTACAATGTCATTGCTCACAGACCTGGCAATGGTTTGGCTGACATAACACAGGTATATGTGTATGTGACTACATATATCAGTCACAAATGTGCTTATTGTCCAGCAGAACACTGTACAGTTGAATATTAATTCAGTATATCACATGCAGTTCAACACACGTCTGCAACAGTACTTTACTATGCACATGCCCTCTATAGGTATCTTAGCTTTACAAGACAAACATGTGTCATACTCAATCACAGTTAACATGGATATGAAAAACATCCCATTAACCGGCCTAGCAGTGGCACAGTCACAACAGTTTGACAGACACCCCTGCAGGTGTCATATATGAGCTGTCCTTTCCCAGGGTGAGTCAGGCTCCTGAGCTGTGATTCTACCTCACAACCTCTCAGAGCATCACATCTGGACCAAGCCTAAAATGATGGGGGGGATAAATAGCAACAGACTTTAAATATTCCTGTTACAAACTTAGGAAGTTCAAAGAATAATACAGTTTGCATTACAGTGAATATCTTTAAAGATGTGGAGTCTTAAACTCAAGTGTTTATCATTACCTGATGACTTCAAGTCTCAGCTATTTGCCAGAAAAGTACAGATTTCAGGAGGAACAGACAAAAATATATGATGGTAAAATGTTGACATTATGTCTGTGATATCTCCCACTGCAGAGAGGGCCAGATGCTATTACCATAGCAGCTGTTTAGCAGGACATTAGTACAGCATGTCTTGCTGGGACATATATTCCTCCAAATCATATTTCCCATTATTACAGACCAGGTACTACATACAGTTACTTGCTTACATGTTCCACTTCCTTTTTTTTCTTTCTTCTCTTTTTCAGTTTATGTTTTATTTGTTATTTCTCTCTCTCTCTGTGCACTGCGAACAGGGCTGGTTTGAATAGGTGGCAGCATTTCTTTTGTAGGTGATGCTCATGACCAGATGATGGCCTGTGTACCTATTGGGGTTCCCCACTTGCTAAATGGATGCAGAGCAGCTATGTAGTTCTTCCAATAGCCAATGTGATGGCAACACACTCCTATAAATGAGTACTTCATGTGGGCGTTGGCCCTTTCCCTTACTTGTGAGGAAGACATCCTAGAGTTGTGTGACCTACTACCTCTTACAATAAGACTTGTGGAGACAAGCCAACTAAATGGTGGAGAAGGTTCAAGGCTTAGGGGCAGAATGTGAGTATTGCTGTTATATGTTTGGAATACTGCTTGTTTAACTTGGTTTGTCTGCACATGCTACTACTGCATGGGTTTCAGTCTGACAAAGTTCTGTTTCTGCATAGCTCTGAAATGTGGGCCATCCACATAATGACCACATGTTAGTGTGTTATGTATGGACTGTTCCCCAGACAGGAGTTGTCCTTGACAACTCAGTAGCATACTCTGGTGATTGCATTATGTAAATGGTGACATCCATTTGTTTTTCTGACTTTATATCCCTCAGAAAAGATATGTTACAAAAAACTCTGTAAAATCAGCATCTTTCTCAGTGTATAACAGCAATATTTCAAGTATGGCCATGTATTTGGGCTTCTGTCCACCAATTATGTCAGGCTTTGTCCATATGTCATACAGTAGTAGGTTGATAGGTATAATGGTCTATCATTATTTAGTGTTGTAATTCCTGTTGAGGGGAATGGCTGGGAAACATGTTGAAGTCTGTACAGTCAAGAGGTCGGTGTATAGTGAATGGTCTTAAATGCCCTTGTAACATATTTTATGTGGGGGACAGTAGCATATATTTTAAGACTAGGCTGTTAGAACATGTGAGACATATTACTAATAAGAAATATGACAGTTCTATAGCCATAAATTTGAATAACTCTCACCATGGGGACAGTAGTGGATCCCAAGATACTGTTTTTGCAAAAGACTGTTCCTCAGTTTGATGAAACATTCATAAAAGGACAATTGTTATGTACAGACTCAATGTATTAATATTAACTGTGATACTTTAAACTGTAGAGGGTTAAATGATGAGTATAATTGGAGGCTGTGTATTCAAGTTATGTAATTAGGTGTTAATTGCTTCTTGTGATTAAGGCATGTATTTCTGGTAATGTTTTACTCCTTAAACACTTTGACCAAGGCATCAGAGTATAATAAATATGTGTGAATTACTGGCTGGTTGTATTTTCCTTTGCCATGTTCAGACATTTTATTTGTTTTGCTAAGAGGTTGCTGTATGTTTGGCCATTGTGTATGGCCTATCATGATTATGTAGCAGCATACTGTTAACTTATTTATTTGGACTGTGGGAGGGGGGAGATGTGAGTGTCATGGCTGCTTTTGTGTCCAACTGTGTATGTTGCCCCAGTTGTGGGTGGTCTATCAGCAGCATATGTTTGCATGTGCATTTTGGTACATGTATGTATGTGTGTGTGTGTGTGTGTGTGTGTGTGTGTGTGTGTGTGTGTGTGTGTGTGTGTGTGTGTGTGTGTGTGTGTGTATATATGTATACATATATGTGTGTGTATATATGTATACATATATATATATATATATATATATATATATATATATATATATATATACATACACACACACACATATATATATGTGTGTGTGTGTGTGTGTGTGTGTGTGTGTGTACGTGTATATATATATATATATATATATATATATATATATATATATATATATATATATAAAATACATACATACATGGGTTTACTATCAAAAGGTTGAAAATAATTTGGTAGACATTCATTTGGTCGAAATAGTTACATCGACAGTTCAAAATATCGACATTAAAAGGTCTACATTTAAATGGTTGAAAAACACCTGCAAATTAACTCTAGTGTTTTTGCAGGTGGGCTGTGCCCCACTGCACCCCCCACAACCCCCGCTACTTATATATTACAACTCCAAGATCACACAACAGTGCTGACAAGGATAACTCCTTGCCTGTTGTCAACATAATGCCGGCAGAAGGTAGACAAATGAACTACTTAATATTGATTTATTTTTATTATTTATTTTCAGTTTGATTACCGGGGAAGTCCACTGGGCCAAGAAGTGCCCATTTTCAGTGGAGGCCCGGGGAGAAAAGCTCCATAAGCAATACAATGAAATAAAGGTTACATAATGTTAAAGGTAAAATACAAGAGTAAAATTCATACAGTCAGGAAATACAAATACATAAAATGTGCATAATAAGACAGTGCAAATTCAGATTTTTTTTTTGTGGCAATACAGATATTTAAAATATTTACATACTTGGAGTCAAATGAATGTCAGCTGAGTCTGGTTGAGCTTGAGGGTAGAGAGGAGCAGGAGTATGGAGAGCTCAGTGGAGAGAGATCCCTAGAATTTATATCAGGTGAAAGCAGTAACATTTCCATTTGGATGACAGGTATAAGAAAAGTTGGGTCTTGAAGGATTCAGAGTTGGGTATAGTCCTAAGAGAAGGAGGGAGATAGTTCCATTTTATACCTAGGGAGAAGGAGAGTAGAAGCTGGCCGGCAGGACATTTGGGTTTGTGGATGGAGATTAGGTTTTGGTGATCAGATCTCAGAGATCTGTTTGGGGTGTATGGTGGAAGGATGTTTGTTAAGGCTGGGCATGAATCTGGGTAGAATATTAGTTTGTGAGTGGTGGTTAGTTGGAGATAGTCTAGGTGGTTAGGGAGTTCTAGCCAATTTAGAGATTGTAGGGTAAGGCAATGGTGAGTTGAGGTTTTAGATTTAAAGGTGAATTTAGAGATCTTATTATAGCAATTTTCAAGTTTTGAGGTATTGGAAGTAGGCAGATTGGTTAGAAGAGGGGCTCCATATAGTAGTGAGGGTAGAAGGTATGTAATTGCCAGGGTGTGCCTAGAGCAATAGGAAAGAAAATGGTTATTCCTGTAGAGCATGCCTAACTTTTGGTGGGTTTTCTTTATGTTTTGTTATATGTGGAGATCGGATTTTAGGTGTTCGTCTATGGTAATGCCGAGGAGTTGTGCAGAAAGGACCACTGTTGGTTTGGCTTAGGACTTTGAAAGTATTTTTGTCAAAGGAGGAAACCATGGTAGGGGTGAAAATTTAATATTTATTAGAGTGAGGGAGAGATTTTAGATTTATTAGAGTGAGGGAGAGATGGTTTTGGTGCATCCATTTCTCTGCAGTGGAAAAGGCTATTTGTGTTTTAGTCAGTAGTTCAGGAACATTAGAGGTGGCACAAACTAAGGTAGAGTCATCAGCGTATTGGATGACTGTAGTGTCAGGGATGACAGAGTGAAGGTTATTTATAAAGATGTTGAAGAGCATGTGTCCGAGGATGGACCCCTGGGGAATGCCAGTAGGTGTAGGCAAGAAGGAAGAGGTAGAGTTCTTCCATCTGACAGCTTGAGATCTGTCTGAGAGGTAACTGGAGAACCAGGATAGAGTATTAGGGGAGAGATTAAGGTTGGCGAGATGAAAGAGTAGGTGTGTATGGGAGATTGTGTCAAAGGCTTTAGAAAGATCTAGCAGTACTATGGATACAAGAAGTCCAGAGTCTCGGGCTCAATTGACTGTTTCAAGGAAGGATAGTAAGGCAGTTATGGTGCTGTGGCCATGGCAGAAGCCGTGTTGGGTGGGTGTAAGTAGGTGATTCTGAATTAAGAAAGGCAAAAGTTGGTGGTGGACACATTTTTCTAGAATTTTAGATATTGGAGAGAGTAGGGTGATGGGGCAGAAATTAGAAATAGTGGTGTTTTTACCTCTTTGTGGAGAGGTAGAATGTAGGCTGAATACCAAAGTTTGGGTACATATGACTCATTTAAGGATCTGTTAATCAAGATGCTAATTGGGAGAGCAATAACTTCAGCTGCGCATTCGCATTTGAGGAAGGAGGAGGGTATGTTGTCAGGGACATTAGAGCATGGCTTAAGTTTAGATAAGAGCCTTTTTATGAAGGTGGTTGAAACTGGTTTGAACTGAAAATTAAAGTGACATTTATTAAGGTTGTTGGGTGTTAAGGAGAGGGAGTTGGGTGGATTATTGTTTGGGTAGCATTGTCTAGGGGGAGAGTGTTTAGGATTTGCCAGTTAATTTGTTTGAAAGTGTTTGTGAAAATTGTGGGGTTAAAGTTTCTAAGATTACGAGTTTGAATGTACTGGTGATGATATTGGGTGGAGTTAGCTGACCGATGAGTGAAGGCAGGGAGATGGTCACTGAAAGTGTCAGGGTTGGTGCCTGAAAAAATTATTTTGTTTGGATGGGAGACTAGAATCCAGTCTATGATGGATCCTGGAGGGTGGATTTTGTTAGGATGAGTTGTTGAATGGATTACTTGGGTGAAGTTGTATAGGTTAATGGATAGGGAGGGGGAAGGCGTGTTGATTTTATTCCAATCAATATTAACGTCGCCTAGAATGTAGGTTTCATATTTTATTTCAGTCGAGGCCCAGTGAAGAATATTTTCAAGGGTAGAGATGTTGTCACCTGGGGAGATATATAAGGAAATAATGCAGATATTCTTACATTTATTCAATCTGAGGAGACCTGCTGTTAGTTCAGAATTTTTGAATTGTGGGGTTGGGATTTGCAGAGGGATTAGAGAGAGACGGTTAGAGTAGATTAGAGCAGAGCCTCCACCTTTTTTATTTAATCGGTCACTTCTGAGGATGTGGAAACCAGGAGGTAAGATTTCAAAGTCAGAAATATGGGGTTTTAGCCAGGTTTCAGAGATGGCTAAGATGTCAGGTTGGTTGTGATTAATCCAAGCTTGCACTTGGTGGATTTTTTGTTAAGGCTCTGGGCATTGATAGTGAAGAACTTAAGAGTGTTAAGAGAGAAAGTAGAAGAGGAAGAGGAAGAGGGGAAAGGGTTATTTCTAGTAGGGGAAGAAGGGGATAGGGGGAAGAAGTTGTTTGTATTGAGGCAGGGGCCGGGGTTAGGATGGATATCTCCAGATAAGGCTAGGGCATTACTGGCAGTAGCTTTTGGCCTTTTGGGTTTGTATAGTAGGACGTTGTTTGGAGTTAGCAGCAGTTTAAGTTTGAAAGTTTTTGTTGAGGTGGAGTAGACTTTGGGCCGGAAAAGGTGCAGTAGTTTAGGTGGAATAAGGGAAGAGGATATACAGTGGAAGTGATTGAGTAGAAGAGGATGCAGGTGAGTGTAAGGGATAGTTTGAGTAGAAGGTAGGTATGGAGGAGCTTTGGAAGTAGCATGATATAGGGGAATTAGTAAGATAAGAAGGGAGCAGGGGAGTTGGGCAATATATAGGATTTGGGAGGGCATGTTTAGAATGGGTGGGTTAAAGAAGGGGGAGATATGATGGACGTGAGCAGGCTAGTTGAGGAGAGGAGGTAAAGAGGTAGAGGGGGTGATATAATTTAGCAGGTTGGAGAGGGGGAGATTAATTGTAGAGAGGGTGTAGGAAAGTGGTAAGGGAGGAATAAGAGTAGGAGGGGAAATAAGAAGAGGGCTGAGATTAGATAATTGATATAGGAGGGAGGGGTAAAAGAAGAGGACTGTGATTGGTTAATTGATATGGGTGGGAGGAGTTTGTGAGGAATAAATGTAGAGGTGCTGGGGCGGGTGAGATTTGGGGGCAGGGTAGGGGAGCGGAGTGTGTTGACCATATGAATGTTAGATCAAATAAATTTCAACCTTTTGATAGTAAACTATATACATGTATATATGTATGTATGTATGTATTTTTATATATATATATATATATATATATTATATATATATATATATATATATAGATAGATATATAGATAGATATATATATATATATAGATATATATGTGTATACATATATATATATATATATATATATATATATATATATATATATACGCATACATGTATATGTATATATTTTATACACACACACACACACATATATATATATATATATATGTATGTATATATATACACGTGTGTGTGTGTGTGTGTGTGTGTGTGTGTGTGTGTGTGTGTGTGTGCATATATATATATATATATTTATATATATATATATATATATATATATATATATATATATATGTGTACACCTCAGTATTTATTGGTAATATATCTATATATTGTTGTACACATATATGGATCTCCCTACATATCTTTCTCTCTCTATGTATATATATATATATATATATATATATATATATATATATATTTATAGATACCAATGCTTCCTAATTGCACATTATCTCTTCCCTATTGTAAACTGGCTGTAAAGAAGGGTATGTTTGAGAGAACATCCTGAAACCATACAGCTGAGATGGCTTACTGGTGAATTGCTTTGACTATTGTGCTCTTGGTCCTGGGTTCAAAACCTGCAAGTGCTGTTTATTTTGTTGCTAGGCAGAATAAGAACTGTTAGATATAGACTGATTATGGTGGTTTTGATCAGCTTTAAGTGGGTTTGCACAGGTTTGCACGACAGTAAATGGTGCTAACATCCAGGTAAACGTGCGCTTACACAGTGTAGGCTTCACTTACAGTGTGCAAATCTCCTTAGCATTTTCATTTATGCAATGTTTAAACCTGCTAAGCATAGCTCAGCCCTGGTAACCAGTGATCACATTCCAGTCTGATAAAATAGCAGGGTAATGACATCATTAATAAGTATATTTCATTTCCTATACATAACATTCTTCTATGTGCTGTCATTACAGTAACAAGGTTTGTGAGTATACTGTATGGGACACCTGAGTATACATAGGTAGTACCACAAACTTTTCTCTTTGTTTTTGTTTCATACATGGGTAGTATCCCAGGTTATATGCAGTCACACTTGCATGTTACACCAACTACGGTGCACTGGTTTACAAATATAGTTTAACCCATATTGTATCATTACGTTATTACTTTTAACAGTGCTTTTCCAAGTAAGAGTAGATTGCAGATTGTAGTATTGGAACCATACACCCCTGCATGCAAAGCTGGACTCTGAGTACTGACTATCTTGTTCTTGGTGTTTCAGCTGTATGTTTTTATGTATCTCCTATTGGATATTGATCTGATATGTTGATATTAACTGTAGATTACTATGTTTTTTGGACATGTCATTAAGGACTACTGTCATGTAGTAATGGCATACCTTTCAGTTTCAGACATCTATCTTTCAAAACATTTATCCCAATGCATAACCTGTTGGCTATCTACCTTGTCTGTCCTCTGTACATATGTGCAGATATCAGGTATTGCTATGGCCGTACCACTATGCAGGTGCCTACATAGTATTGTGCTGAGAGCCTGGACACTGCTGCTAGTACCAATATATGGGACATTCCTTAATGTGGGCCTTGCCCTTTTCCTTGCCTGTGTGAGGGGCATTACAGAGGTGGTGGCCTACAGATTTACATACAGTAGGTGGCAATACGTCACAGGACAGGACATGTGGAGACAGCCAAATAACATGGGGGATGTATCCTCAGATTTGTGAACAGATTATATGTCATCAGTGCTGTTATACACATGGTGGATTGATAGATCTACAGGGTTTGTGTGGACATGCATTTAGTGAGTGACATCACAACCCACAGTGATATGTCTCTGGCACGCTGTTCACAGACTGGCCACATGTCTTCCTGTTACGTTTTTTTCTGTTCCCCAGACAGTTGGTGTCCTTGGTAAATCAGTCATGGACTCTGGGGAATGCAGTCAGTAAATACTCACATCTATTGGTGTTACCAATGTCATATTCCTCATAAAGGATGTTACAACAAACCCAGTGACATCTGAACTGTCTCAATGTATGTCAGCAGTATGTCCAATCTACTTTGCCTGATTCCTGAGTGGAGAATGTTATCAAAGGCTTTGGTCAGATCAAGGTAGGCTGCATGTGCCACCTTGCCTTCATCCACAGCTCAGAAAACTGACGCCAAGAAGTTGACCAGGTTGATTGAGCAGGAATGATCTACCCTTCACAAAACTAAACTGTGTGGGATCCTAAGTCTGCAGATTCCCATATCCCTGTTTATTAGTTGCATGATGATGCATTCCATAGCATCACATAACAGACTTGTTAGGCAGCTGGGGCAGTTATTTCCTAGGGTCTGTAGTCACACCTCGTTTGTGGAGAGGGGTGACTGCAACAGTGCACAATTCACAAGGGACAAAAGCTTGAGGTGTGGCTGTGCTTGAACAGGGCACACAGATGAGGTGCACTCTGCAGTTCATGTAGAACACCGCCAGGGATATTGTCCGGTCCCATAGAAGCCATATTCTTGCCTTGGGCAGAAGTGTTTTAACCTGTGCTGCAGTGATACTAGGTGCCTGGCAGTATACTGGTATTGTGATTGGTCCATTGGGGGGGAGGGGTAAAGTTTACACTCCATATGTCAGCCAGTATACTGGCATTATTTGTTGGCTCAGCCTGGGAGGTATCATTGTATAGTAGCTCAGAACAAATGTTGGTATTGGCATGGAGATTCTTTATATAACTGTATGAGGCCTTGTGGTTGTCTTTACTATGTGCTCCAATTCTGTTCTCACAGCTAATTTTGTAGTATTTGATGAGAGATCTCAACTTTTAATTGAGGCTGATAAGGGTTTTGTTCCATCTTGGGAATTTACCTTATTTCATATCAGTTCCCTCCTTCTGTTGTATAGTTTCTTTATGGCAGGGAACCACCAGATCAGTTTCCTTTTTTTGAGGCTAGGGTCCTGGTTGTATTGGGTATGGTGGTATCCATGCATTTGTGTACGTGTTCATAGTGCATTATTGTTTGATTCAGCTGTCATGCAACTAGTCTCCATTTGCATGGCTGCTGTGAGGTTAGCCCCCTGTGTTTTTATGAGGCCATAGTTAGCTTAGGAAAGGCTTTTCATGGTGGTTACCTGTGCAGGGGGGTGGGGTGGGAGGGCTGTGGATTTCCAAAGGTGATCAATTTGTGTTCAGATATAACAAGGGGGAGTTGACTATTGGTGTAGAGCAACAGTTGTCCATGTTAGGAAGGACCAGGTCAATGTGATGGGCATGTGCATTGGTACAGAAGTAGCTTTCCCAGTTAATGGTGGGGTAGTTGAAGTCAACCAGTATGAGAGCATTAGGTTGGACATTAATATTCTCCAGGGTGTTTAGGGACATGGAGCGTGAGTCTTGGGACATGTTTGGGGATGTAGTGCAGCCTACAACCTGAACCTCTGTCTTAGCCAATGTTAGCTACGCCTGCAGGAACTGTAATGCATAATGCTGGTCTACCACTCTGGAGGTGTATCCATCCTTAATAAACATGGAAATACCACCTTTAGAGCTTCAGTCCACGTTCTGCAGCCAAATGTTGTGGAATGAGTTATAGGCTGGTATTGCAGGAGTGCTTCCTGCTGCCTTTAACCAGGTCTTTGTTACAGCACAGATGTCATTGTTCCCATTTATATATAGTTTCAGTGAGTGCATTTTCGGATTTAGACTTCTAGTGTGCAGCAGCATGACCCACTCATTGCATGCGTTTGAACTTGTCATATATTTCTGTATATCTATGTATATACACACACACATACATTTATATATATATATGTATATATATGTATATATATATATATATATATATATATATATATATAAATATATATATATGACTCTCTCTCTCTCTCTCCCTCTCTCTCTATATATATATATATATATATATTTATATGTATTATGTATAGATTTGTCCGCATATATGCATCTCCATACATATATACATGTATATATAGAGCATCTGCCTGACTCTACAGACTCCTTTCCCTACTCTTGAATGACTGTACTAACTGATATGCTTGGAATGTCATCAGTATTTTATAGGGCTCAGATGGTGTAATGGTACATTGCTTTGATCATAGTTTACAGGGCCCTGGGTTCAACACTTGGCTGGCATTACTACTTTGTTGCAAGGCAGAAGAGTTCTGCTGGGGAGGAAGGGATATGGGCAATAATTAAAAGATGTCCCTAGTTTGGAACCCTTCACCCCCAATTAGACAGCCTTTGGTCAGATTTGTTGCAGTAAGAAGTCCAGTGTGTGGATCTGATGTCTGACTGCACTATATATATATATATATATATATATATATATGTATGCACATACATTTTATATACATATATATATATATATATATATATATATACACACACATACATTATATATATATATATATATATATATATATATATATATATATATATATATATATATATATATATACACATACACATACATATTTTATATATATATATATATATATATATATATATATATATATATATATGCATATATATACATTTTCATATATATATATACATATATATATATATATATATATATATATATATATACACACATACATACATTTTATATATATATATATATATATATATATATATATATATATATATATACATACATACATACATATATATACATTTTGTATATATATATATATATATATATATATATATATATATATATATACTCATATATATATATATATATATATATATATATATATATATATATATATCTTCAAGAAAAAACTGCAGACTTTTCTCACACCTTGTGTAACGTTTGTAAAATTAAAAGGAAAACCACAAGTAACGGTAAAGCACTGTGCCACACAAAAAAAGACTTTAATCCACTGGTTTAGCACTTTCAGCCCAAAAATTAGGCCTTCATCAGAACAAACTAAAAAAACTGTCCCATTTTTATAGCATCATAAGTACACATCAAACCAATCAGATCTCAGTTTTCTTAAAACTTAATATAAAATATGTCATTGTTACCCACACTTGGGGCTTTTTTCTTGGTCTACTTTCTAACATTTCTTTGAAATTCCTTCTCTTGTGTTAACAAAAATGGGGGCTTCTCCTACTACCTTCTGAAGATCACTGCTAGAAACTAAAGAAAGAAAAATGCCCCAAGTTTATAAAGGGACTTTTAAAGACAAAAGCTGCATTTATTTGTAAATTCATATCAGAAGGACCAGAATTTCATATTTTAACCCAGAACAAGAGGTGGCATGTTCCAGACATTTTCAGTTTTAAATCTACCTTTGTGGTATACATGCCAAAATGCTCCACCTGTGTTTCGTTTTATATTGGGAAGACCAATAGGCAACTTAAAAACAGGATGTATGAACATTATTATGCCATTAGAAAGAGAAATGTGGACAATGCTCTTTATAAGCACACTTTAAACTGTGTGGGTAACAATGACAGTGTTAAGTTTCTTTTCACAGTTATAGATCATGTTCCAGTGGATTTTAATGGAGACAGAGATGAGGAATTAGATTTTAGAGAGTTCAAATGCAGGTTCTTTTAGATGCATGCAGGGCACCAGGGCTTAACAATGGTGTCAACTATAAAGCTGTGTTGAAAAGAAAAGCCTATTATAATAAATGTAAATAGTTTATATGCTTGTTAAAAATGAATGCATTATTTAGGATGCATTTTACACACATATATATATTTTTTATATTAAGTTTTAAGAAAACTGGGATCTGATTGGTTTGATGTGTACTGATGATGCTATAAAAATGGGACAGTTTTTTAACAGTTTGTTCTGATGAAGGCCTACTTTTTGGGCTGAAAGCACTAAACCAGTAGATTAAAGTCTTTTTCATGTGACACAGTGCTTCACCGTTACTTGTAGTTTTCCTTTATAGATATATATATATATATATATATATATATATATATATATATATATATATATATACACACACACATATATATATATATATATATATATATATATATATATATATATATATATATATATAATTTATTTATTGCATTTGTTTACCAGGAAAGTCCACTGGGCCTAAAAGAGCCCATTTTCAGTGGAGGCCTGGGGAGAAAAGTTCCAACGAGATACAGAAAAATGTAAACATTAATTAGTACAGAAGTAGAAACAGTGTTACAGATAGTAAATATAGTAACATATACAGAATATATACATAGAAGCAGGAATCTAGTTTGTTTAATTGCAGTAATATATACAGAAAATATACATTAAAGCAGAATTAAATGACTTCAATCAGAGTGGTATAAACAGAGATATATTAATCAGTATTATTGTATCAGTATCAACAAGTGAAGATAAAAATAAATATGGAGAAGGTATCAGTCACTAGTAGCAAAAGACATAGGAGTTTAGTAATCATATAATGAGAGTAAAGAGGTTAGGTTATAGATCAGGAACATAGCCAGGAAAAGTTGAGATGATTTTTCAGTATTTGTTTGAAGGTGGTGGTGCTGCCTGTGTTTCTTATAGAAGGTGGAAGTGAGTTCCATAATTTGGCGACAGTGAAGGAATAGAGGAGTTGACCAGTAGGTAAGGTGGGCTTATCTACTTTTAGAAGTAGATGATTTTCAGATCTTAGATGTCTGCTAGGATGGTATTTGGCAAGTAGAGTTGAGAGAGCAAGACATTCTCTGGGTCTGTAGATTATTTTGTACACAGTAGTTAGTTGGGTGAATGAGAGATGGTGGGGGAGTTCCAGCCACCCTAATTGTTTCAGTGACTTACAGTGGTAGGATGAGAATTTGGCCTTGGTGGCAAATTTTGCTATTCTGTTGTAACACATAGCAAGTTTGGATTTTGTAGAATTTTGGATATTGGTGAGGAGAGGGGCACCATAAAGGAGAGAGGGTAATAAAAATGTAGTTGCAAGGGTTTGTCTAGTAGAGAGGCTAAGAAAGTGTTGGTGCCTGTAGAGCACACCAAGCTTTTGGTGTGTTTAGGTCAAAGTTAAGGTTTTCATCTATAATAATGCCTAGTAATTTAGTGTGTGGGACAACTTCCATAGTGGTATTGTATTGGGATTGTATAGTGAAGAGTTTTTTTTTATCAAATGGAGTGGTTTTCCTAAGAGTAAAAATTACAAGTTTAGTTTTTTTTTGATTTAGGGCAAGATGATTGTTAAGCATCCAAGATTCAGTAGATGTGAGGGCATTCTGGGTAATTTGCTGGAGTTCAGAGCTTCAATTTGCAGTGCATATTAATGCAGAGTCATCAGCATACAGGATTAATGAGCATTGTGGGAGAGTGGTGTGAAAGTTTTTAATAAAGATGCTAAATAAGAGAGGACCAAGTATGGAGCCTTGGGGTACCCCTGTGGAAGTTCAGAGGAAGGGAGAGTAAGATTGTTGCCATTTGGAGGATTGCTGCCTATTGGAGAGATAGCTGTTGAACCATTGTAGGGTAGGGGGAGAAATGTGGAGGGTGGATAGTTTAGAGGGGAGGATAGTGTGGGAAATGGTATCAAAAGCTTTGGAGAGGTCGAGGAAAAGTGAAGCAATTATTTTACCAGAATCCCATGTGCGGTTAACTGTATCAAGGAAGGATAGGAGAGCAATAGTGGTGCTGTGTCCTGGTCTGAAACCATGTTGAGTGGGTGATAAAACTGGATCTTCATGCAGGTGGTTGAGGAGTTGGGCATGGATGCATTTTTCCAGTATTTTAGAAAGGGGTGAGAGAACTGCTATGAGTCGAAAGTTTGTGGTGCCTGTGTTGGTGCCACCTTTGTGTAAGGGGTGAATGAATACTTTTTTGCAGATGTCTGGGACAAGACATTCTTTATCTGATCTGTTAATTAGTATACTGATGGGATAAGCTATCGAGTTTGCTGCTAGCTGCAGGAAGTGTGGGGTTAGATTGTCAGGGGCCAGAGTACAGGGTTTTAGCTCAAGTAAACATTTTTTATTGTGCTGGTGAGTATGGGGGAGAATTTTAGGTTAGGGTTAAGGGTAGACTTATGATTTGGTCATCAGCTATCTTGGTGGTGGTGCTGTTATCTGTAGGAAAGGTGGCAGTTAGGTTAGCTATGGTGTCAATGAAGTAGGAATTGAATAGGGTAGCAAGTTCAGTGGGAGTTTTGTGTCGGTCAGGGGATGGATTGCTTTGAGAGCCTAGGTGTAATAGTTGGCTGATGGAAAAAAAGTTCAGTTTCAGATTTGCTGATCTGAACTGTTTGTAAGTTTCTTGGAGGCCATTGTTTGCTTGGGCTAAAGGGAAGTCTCTGTGTTCATCAGTGGCAGTGATTAACATTGAGCAGCCGGCCTGCCCCTGTGGGAGTGGTTACTGCCTTGAAACTGTAGTTTTATTGGCCATTTTGGGTCATTTCCTAACTCCTTGATCTCCCTCTCTTAAAACCCTCTTTTGCGCGGTTTTGTATGTTTTTGCACATAGCGCAACATCGGGCAGCGCCGCCTAATTGGGTTTAAACTATTCCTGGCTCCACGAAGTCTGCTCTTCCCTTTTTCCCTTAGAACTGCTCTATCTCTCAAAGTAAACATCATATTCTCATTCTAAGGCCCCTCACTGGTCCAAATAAGTAATTTTACAAGTTAGCACTAATAAACCATAAGCACTAATTACTCTTATACTCTCTACAATTACCTTGTCCCCTATTGGTCCGTTTTAATTCAGTTTCCTATATTACTCTAGCATGTCCAAAGGTCAGTCAATGGTTTCCTCTCCAGTCCAGATGGTGAATCTGGGAATTTTGAGGCAATGTTACAACTGTCTCATGTACACTGACAACCCTCTCCTCCTCCAAACAGGTTGGAATATATGTGAGAGATGCAACCATATTGCTAAACTGGAGGCTGAGCTCTCTCATCTCAAAACTGGTGTAACCAGTCAGGAGGAGAAGGTAACCTCACACATCACAATTCCAGTATCACATAGTCCCACCACAACAGCGAACCAAACACATAAAAACACAAAAACATACTCAGAGGCTCTAAATAAAAATCTACCTAAGCAACAGAGACCTCCAAAGCAGACATCCAAGCAAACGCTACCCCAAAACAAAACACGTACAACACATAGCACACAAAGTCAGTGTGCCAAGCAGTCACAGCCCTTAAGGCTGAATAACACACCTGATACTCTTGTAATAGGTGACTCTATTGTCAGACACACTGACGTCCTGCTCATCAGGCTAAATAAAGAGAAGGTCACAGTGAGCTGCCTGTCAGGTGCTAGGATCCGCCACATAACGCAAGCACTCAGGTCACTCCAAAGCAAATACAAATATGACTCAGTCATTGTACATGCTGGTGTGAATGACCTGAGATGTACCTCCCTCGACTACATGAAAAGAGACATAGAGGAGCTCTCTGATCATGTAGCCCAGGCTGGTATGACCCTGACCTTGAGCAGCATCTTACCCTCACCTAGAATTATGCCACAGTTTTAGACAAAATGATCGATTTTAACAATTGGGTAAAATTTTGGTGTCATTCAAAGGGGATCCAGTGTCTGTCAGCCTGGGATGATATGCTCGACAAGCCACGTTGCTTCACTAGGGATGGCTTGCACCTGTCACCCTGGGCTTTCGGATATTGGCAAAGGGCTCTTGCCACCCCCATAGTGCCTTTTTTAGGCAAGACTCAAAAGTCAAACCCACCTCCATAGACAGCACAAGGAACAAGAATCTAAGGGTAATGCTGCTAAACGCCAGAAGTCTTAACCTCAAGATGCATGCACTCAAAGCTCTCCTCAGTATGGAGAACATCGATATCTGTGCAGTGACAGAAACCTGGTTCAAGGCTCCAGAGAGCACCCCAGTACTACCAGGTTATACCTCATATCATGCTTTTTGGCCCCAAAACCCAGACTGAACCACAAAAGGTGGGGGAGTTTCCATATTTATCAAGGATATCCACACCTTCAGGTTAGTGGCATTGCACGGAGTATCGGAGACCATCCATGTGCAACTGATAGTGAGCAAGACTGCTTTTCAGTTTATAGCATCCTACAGACCACCCTCTCAAAGTCAGGAATCCCGCTCGGCTTTCCTGAAAACATTAGAGAACATGAAGATCTCTCCATACACCATTATATTGGGCGACTTCAACTACCCAAACATAGACTGGGAGCATTACTCAAGAACCAGCACCTTAGCCCAAAGGTTCCTGGAATTTATAAACTCAAATGCTATGGAACAACTAGTCACCACTCCCACAAGAGGGGAAAACATACTAGACCTGATCATTACCAACATGGGGACTCTATGCTCCATACCAGAAGTATATGCCTCATTGGTAAGATCAGACCATAAATTAATTTCACTGGATATTCACATCCTGACCCCAGAAAACCACAGTGAAAAACTTGTCAAAAGTGAACTTCACACTTCTCAAAACCGAAGTGGAATCCTATATAAACACATTCTACAAACATCTCCAGGAATGCATGGATCATGCTATCCCAAACAAAATCAAGACCCAATCATCCAAAGGCAGGCATCCAGTCTGGTGGACCCCAGCCATAAATAAACTGTACAACAAAAGGAGGAAGCTACTACATGATAGAGCAAAATCCCTAAAAGGGAAGGCATCTCTGATCAGTACTAGCAAAAAATTACGATCCCTCATAAAATCCTCCAAGGCCAGCTTTGAGAGAAAAATTGCACAGGACACTAAAGACAATCATAAGGCTTTTTTCAGTTATGTTAGGAACCCGAGATGCAACTCCCAGACTTATTCTGAGTTGATTCTAAACGACAAAAAATACACTGAACCCACAGACATTGCCAATATCCTGGCAGACAGGTTCAGTGCAAACTTCTCCACCCCCCCCCAAAAGAGCAAGTATCTATCCCAGCAGAGTGCAGCCTCCCAAACATCTCTGATGCTCAGATGAAGGCCGCCCTCTCCAAAGCAAAAAACACTGCTTCCATGGGACCAGATGGTGTCCCGGGTTGCGTCCTACATGAACTCCAAGAAGAACTAATCCCTCAAGTAAAACTGCTCTACAATCTCAGCCTCACTACAGGATATGTGCCCAAAGAATGGCGTACAGCAACAGTGGTCCCACTCCACAAAGGTGGCGCCTCTGCGGACCCTGGAAACTATCGCCCCATAAGCCTGACTAGCTTAGTCTGCAAGGCTATGGAGAGGATCATCATGGAACACATAAACAAAGACATTGGGGACCTACAGACACTAGATCCTACCCAATTTGGCTTTGTGAAGGGCAGATCCTGCCTTTTGAACCTGGTCGACTTCTTCGAAACAGTCACCAAGGCCATAGATGAGGGGAAGGTAGTCCACACAGCCTATCTGGACCTCGCAAAGGCATTTAACACAATACCCCACTCGGGCATCATAGATAAGCTATCCAGCCTAAATATAAACCCCTATGTCACAAGATAGGTCACAAACTGGCTCAAAGACAGAACCCACAGAGTCAGAGTTGCTGGGGCCATGTCAGACTCGAAACTGGTCACAAGTGGCATCCCACAAGGTTCTGTCCTGGGATCTCTCTTGTTCGGTATTTACTTTTCTGAGGTACAGGCCAACGTGGGAGGACTATGGCTCACCAAGTTCGCAGATGACTGCAAACTGGGCTCCATAATCGACTCTCCAGCTGACACAAACATCCTTCAAAAAGGTCTCGCAGAGACGGATAACTGGTGCTAGAGCCATGGTCTAAAGCTAAATGCCAAAAAGTGTATAGTCATATCCTTTGGCAAAAACAATGTGCCCACAAATTACCACATAGGTGGTAACCCATTAAGTACAGAGAAAGTAATTAGGGATCTGGGGACCAAAGTTGATAGCAATCTCTCCTTTGACAACCACATTGCCAAAGTGGTTAGAAAGACCTTCTACATAGCCCACCTCATCATGAAAGGATTCACATCTAGATCAAGAGAGGTAATCGTGCCTTTTTATTCATTCCTCATCAGGTCCATCATAGAATACAATGCCCCCTTTGGGATGTACCTTACCCGACACCTGCAGCAATTAGAAAGACCCCAAAAGTACCTCACCAGGAGGATCAAGGGACTCAAACAGATGCCATATGCTGCTCGGTTAAAAAAACTCCAGCTCTACTCAGTTGCATACCGCCTACTTCGAGGCGATCTGTGCCTGACATATAAAGCTATGTCCAACCCAGAATTAATGGACATGCTCCACCTCAGTAAATCTAAATCCCTTAGAGCCACGCGCTCGAGGGACTTGAACCTCAGCACAGAAATAAATAGAACATGCTGGAGGGACAGATTCATAACCCAGAGGCTCCCTTTGCTCTGGAATAGAATTCCAATTCATGTTAGGCAGAGCACCTCACTGGCTCTCTTCAAGAAGAATCTTGATGAGTGGATGGGGGATCATAGGTTTGTCCCGGGGATTACTTCCGTGTCACTATTAGACAGAGGCACAGTAAACTAAACTTTAAAAAGGGCACAGTATACTCTAATCAAGGGGTGGCGTAAGCCAAACACAATCGGGCTAGGCTTATAAATGCCCCAGGGCAGATAGCCTAGTATGAACCTATAAAGACCAGAATTTTTTTGGGATTATTTTTATGTTGGCTTTGTAGGTGGAAGTAGTAGTCTTTTTTATCAGTGGTTATTAGACATTTTGCCTGGTTATGGAGTTGCTTGTAATGTAGTAGAGTTAATGGGTCTTTGTTTTTCTGCCATGATTTCCAGATTTTTTTCCCTTGTGGACATTACTTCTTTGGTGGATTTTGAGATCCAGCATGCATGGTTATGTTTTATTTGTTTTTGGCGGGTGGGTGCTTGCCTATTTAGGATTTGTAGAAATGTTGAGTTAAAGAATTCAACAGCCTCATTAAGTGCTCGGGATTTGAGGGGTTTCCAGTTTACTTTAGCTAAGGTTTCATTAAATATGGATGATTGGAACTAGATTTGTATTGGTGTTGGCCTGTGGTTGGAGTAGTTTTGCGTATGATATAGGCTGGGTGGTGATCACTAATGGTATTAGGTAGTATACCTGCACTGATGACATTGAAAGGATGGGACACTAATATCCAGTCTATTGTGGAGCCCCAGTTGTAATTTTTGTGAGGTCTGGTGATGTCTTCAGTTAGTTGGGAGAAGTTATAAAGATTTATGTTTTTTGAGGGATTGTTGTGGCCTATATCTAGCCAATTGATATTTACATCACCAGGAATGACGGTTTAATTATCTATATTTTGGGAAGTCCAGGCAAGTATGTTTTCTAATATTGGTATGTTGTTTCCTGGAGGAATATAAAGAGCAATTATGCAAATGTTTTTATGGTTGTTAAGCTTTAAAACAGAGATTAGTACTTTGGCTGGGAAAAAGTTGGGTGTTGGTTTTGAGTAGGGAATTAGTGTGCAATTGCTAGGGAAGAGCATTGCTACTCCTCCTCGTCTCTTGTTGGGTCGATCGACTCTCAGGCATGAGTAGCTTGAGGGGAGAAATTCAGTGTCTTTTATATATGATTTCAACCAGTTTCAGTAGCTGCTATAATATCTGGGTTGTACTTAGAAATCCATGCATTGAGTTCAAGTATCTTGTTTCTAAGGCTTTGGAAATTTATGGTTGATAGCATAAGAGATTTACTAGGATTGCTGGAGCTGAGGGGGGCTGGGCCTGGGTTGGGTTGTACATCACCACACTGGGAAATAGTGCTTTGGCAAATTATGTAGGTTATACTTCTCAGTTTTTTTCCTAAAAAAATGGTGTAGTTGCTGCTGGTGGTATGATAAAGGGAGTGTCTTTGGAGAGGTAGAATTTTCACTTTGCATAGTACAGAGGTATTAGCTGTGAATAAGCTAGGGTGGATGTCTGAGTAACTTGATAAATGTGGGTTATGTGTGCTGGTTGTACAAGCAGGTGCAGGAGGTATGTTGGGTGTCTGGAAAGTTGTGATTATTGTTAGGAGAGAGAGTGTAAGTGAGAGAAGAAAGATCAAAGTAATAGTTGTGATGGATATGATGATGGTGGTTGAGTGCAGTGTGATAAAGAATATGAGCAGGATAGAAGTAGTTTAAAGGATGGAGTAAGAAAGAAAAACCAAGAGCTTAAGGCAAACAAACAGTTCCAGGACACCACAAATTGAAGAACAAAATGTACCAAACTAAAGTGGTGGAGATTTTGATAAAGATTTTGGCTTTCAAAAACCAGTAATCCCAAAAGATAGAAAGTGGAATCCACCAACATCGTTGTATGCGAAAATCTTCTTTAATACAGAACCAACAGAATACAAACAAGCGCTTTCACCCAGTAGTACTGGGCTTTCTCAAGTTAAAACTGTAATGTGCACACTCAGTTTAAATACCTTGCAACAAATACTTGAAACTCATTAAACAATTAAATGAAGTTGTTAACTCAATGCAAATTCAACAATTGAGTTTTCACAAACCAAATGCATTTTAACAAACTGTTTTGTAAATGTTGTTGAAACCATTGCTAGGGTGCAACCTTACTTAATAAGAATGCACCTTTATGTGTTCACCTTTGGTTTCCTCAAACAAGTAAATTAAGTGCACTTGACTTTAAAATATATTGAGAATAAATTGCAATCAGTGCTCCTTTATTTGGCAAAGTGATCACATTTTTATTCCTTCTAGAAGATTTACTATTAGAACACATGGGCATCACACATGTTCATCATCAGGGGTGGTTTATCTTGGCATTTGCGGAGGTTGTGAGAGTTTCTATGTGGGCAAGACGGACAGTTCTCAAGTGTAGAATCTATGAACATTTGTATGAGATCAAAAAAAGGAAAGAAACTAGTGCTTATAAAAAGCATTGATGCAATATATTAGAGTGGCCTACACACTTTGATGCATTGGCCAGCGGATTATTTACTATTTATTTTTTGCGTATTACTCATGCACTAGGCTGGTTACACGATTACTGTTTACAGTGGTTATCAGCATAGTGCAGTAGGTTGATTTTTTGATTGAAGTACATTTTTAGCATTGTTTCTGGCTGTTTTTTTCACTGTTGTTTCAAATTTATTCTCAATATATTTTAAAGTCAAGTGCACTTAATTTACTTGTTTGAGGAAACCAAAGGTGAACACATAAAGGTGCATTCTTATTAAGTAAGGTTGCACCCTAGCAATGGTTTCAACAACATTTACAAAACAGTTTGTTAAAATGCATTTGGTTTGTGAAAACTCAATTGTTGAATTTGCATTGAGTTAACAACTACATTTAATTGTTTAATGAGTTTCAAGTATTTGTTGCAACTTAAGGTATTTAAACTGAGTGTGCACATTACAGTTTTAACTTGAGAAAGCCCAGTACTACTGGGTGAAAGCGCTTGTTTGTATTCTGTTGGTTCTGTATTAAAGAAGATTTTCGCATACAACGACGTTGGTGGATTCCACGTTCTATCTTTTGGGATTACTGGTTTTTGAAAGCCAAAATCTTTATCAAAATCTCCACCACTTTAGTTTGGTACATTTTGTTCTTCAATTTGTGGTGTCCTGGAACTGTTTGTTTGCCTTAAGCTCTTGGTTTTTCTTTCTTGTTCTTTGTCAGAGTTCTTTTTTGTTACTTAAAGGATGGAGTACTATAAGGGCTTATTTAGAAATTGGTGGGGAGGTAGAGTAAAATAATGAGGAGGTATGGTATGATAGGGGAATAATTAGGGGGGTTATGGGATAGGTGGAAGATAAGTATGGGAGGGGCCAGGCTAGGTATAAGGTTGATGTTATGGGGGAGGGAGGGGAGCAGAGTGAGCGTAGCGAAGAAAGCGGGTTCAGCCCCACAGGGAGAAGGCCTGAAAAAATTATCAGTTTAAAGGTGAGTACTGAGCTTAAATATCAGTATCTAACAAAAGCTTAATTGAAGTAGCTCTGGAATACTTTAAATTTCACTGCAGGAACATAAACAGGGCTGTTTGGCAGTTTTAGATAGAGTTGTGATTAGTCTAGAGACTATGCTGAAAGTAAAAGCAAAATTTACTAATGTAAACAGTAAAGGCGTGTGTGTGTGTGTGTGTGTGTGTGTGTGTGGTATTGGCCCAATCTAGTGTCAAATGGCTGGAACCCTTCACTGATATTGTGCATACACCGTTTAAGCCTTAAACTCTAACAAAAACTAAGTTGTAATTCATCTATTACAACAGAAAAGCTGTAGGGTGTCAGGTTCTTGCTTCCCGGAGTTTTATTTAGTTACGATAGTCAGCTTCAGTGGATGAAGTGGAAAATGTGTATTGTAGTTAATCCCAAGTGGGGGGGGGTCACGCAGGAAAGAAACCCATTCAACTGAAAAATAAAATTAAAACAGAATTAGTGCAAAGGTTACAGAATGTGAAGTGCAAAGCATGCAAGGTATACAGATAAAAAGTAAAATTGATTATATTGCATACATTATCAGCATTAACATGCAGCCTCTGACTGATAACAGCTGTACAATCCAGCAGTGAATACAAACAGGATATATTGCACAAAGCGAATATGGCTGTTCTAAGGCAATAATTTTACAGCTAAGTTATACAATATGAACAGTAACATGAACTACACTCACTTACTCTATAAAAGCAATTAAAAAGAAGAACAGCTTCTGAGCCTTCTAAGAGCAGTAGCATACGACAGGAATGCTTACAGATGCAGTCAGAACACAAGTAAGATTTGCAAGCAGTTAAAAGGATGCCTGGCAGATATATAATTAAGCTGTTCTATCATGAAATAAGATAGACATACAAGCAGTTTGTCAGTTAAGAAAATAGCTAGCTCTCAAAGCATATAGGAGTTCTGAACATCAGTTACAACTCAGCACCATCAAATGACTCAGCAGTTAACATAAATAACCAAATAAATCAGAAGTTCAACAGTAATAAGACAGTAATGCATATCAACTCTAATAGAAATGTAGCACTGCTCTACTTACTAGCTGTGCATGCACAACGAACAGAGGGGCAGGGAACCTAAAGCAGTTATAAGATGGAAAATAAATATGAGTTAGGTAGTTGAGAAACTGTTTAAAGATGGTGCCAGAGAAGGGGACTGATTAAGGAAGATAATCAGGGGGTGGGGCTGGGAGTAACCAACAGGGAATGGAGTAGAGAGCAGCTAGATCAGGATTAGCCAGGAACTTGTGTCCCTCCCCCACAAGGAGAAGGCCTGAACAATTATTAGTTTAAAGGTGAGTTCTTGTTGTTGTTGAGTACTGAGCTTAAATATCAGTATCTAATAAAAGCTTAATTGAAGTAGCTCTGGAATACTTTAAATTTCACTGCAGGCACATAAACAGGGCTGTTTGGCAGTTTTAAAGAGAGTTGTGATTAGTCTAGAGACTATGCTGAAAACAAAAGCAAAATGTACTAATGTAAACAGTAAAGGCTTGGGACTGTGTGTGTGTGTGTGTGTGTGTGTGTGTGTGTGTGTGTGTGTGTGTGTGTGTGTGTGTGTGTGTGTGCAAAGCTGATTCAAGGTATTGGCCCAATCTAGTGTCAAATGGCTGGAACCCTTCACTGATGTTATACATACACCTTTTAAGCCTTAAACCCTAACAAAAACTAAGTTGTAATTCACCTATTACAACAGAAAAGCTGTAGGGTGTCAGATTCTTGCTTCCTGGAGTTTTATTTAGTTACAATAGTCAGCTTCAGTGGATGAAGTGGAAAATGTGTATTGTAGTTAATACCAAGTGTGTGTGTGTGTGTGGGGGGGGGGGGTCACGCAGGAAAGAAACTCCATGCAACTATTACAACAGAAAAGCTGTAGGGTCAGGTTCTTGCTTCCTGTAGTTTTATTTAGTTATGATAGTCAGCTTCAGTGGATGAAGTGGAAAATATGTATTAATATGTATTGGAGTTAATCCCAAGTGGGGGGGGGGATCACGCAGGAAAGAAACCCATGCAACTATTACAACAGAAAAGCTGTAGGGTGTCAGGTTCTTGCTTCCTGGAGTTTTATTTAATTACGATAGTCAGCTTCAGTGGATGAAGTGGAAAATGTGTATTGTAGTTAATCCCAAGTGGGGGGGGGGGGTCACGCAGGAAAGAAACCCATACAACTATTACGACAGAAAAGCTGTAGGGTGTCAGGTTCTTGCTTTCTGGAGTTTTATTTATTACAATAGTCAGCTTCAGTGGATGAAGTATAAAATGTGTATTGTAGTTAATCCCAAGTGGGGGGGGGGTAATGCAGGAAAGAAACCCATGCAATAGCTGTACATGCACAATGAACAGAGGGGCAGGGAACCTAAACCAGTTATATATATATATATATATATATATATATATATACACACACACATACATACACACACACACACACACACACACACACACACACACATATATATATATATATATATATATATATATATATATGTATGTATATATAGGTCTACTACACATGATAGAAATTTCATATGAGTGAAATTCATTTGACTGAGTCCAGAACATCAAAAATTCAAAACACTGAAAACTCATTTGACTGAAACTCATAACACTGACACATTAAAGTAAAAGGTATATGCCCTTTTCCACACTGTAGTGTGATCCTGGAATTAGTATATATAGTTAGGGGGAGTGTGGGGGTGTGGATTGCATGGTCCCCTACATAGTTTAGGTATATGTTGCCTTCTGCAAAGAGTTATTCATTGCAGTTATAAGTATCCATCTGTATGTTTTAAAATGTATAATGTATGTGGGTGAGTTACACACCCCACACCACCCAATGTGGGCGGCTGTGCCCCCACACCTCCCCTAACTATATATACTAACTCCAGTTTTGCACTACAAATGGGAAAAGGGCATGTACCTTTTACTTTAATGTGTCAGTGTTATGAGTTTCAGTCAAATGACTTTTCAGTGTTTTGAACTTTTGATGGTCTCGTCTCAGTCAAATGAATTTCAGTCATATGAAATTTCGATCATGTGTAATAGACCCACATATATGTATATATATATATATATATATATATATATATATATATATATATATATATATATACATTTTCCCTACTGTTGAATGTCTGTGCTGCATGATATGTTTGAATAAACATCAGACATATCTACAGCTCAGATGGTTTAGTGGTAAATTGCTATGGTGTGCAGGGTCCTGGGTTCAAGACTTGCAAGGGCTGATTATTTTGTTGCTGAGCAGAACAAGGACTGTTGGATACAGCGTGATTAAGGCACTTTTAAGCAGTTGTAAGTTGGTTTGCACGGCATAAACAGTGCAAACTTCTGGTTAGCTATACTAACAGACAGCCTTCAAAGTGCTTAACCTGTGTAGGCATCGCTTAGCGCCACACAAACAGGCTTACTCCTGCTTCCTACTGCTTACTCCTGCTTACCCCATGCTAATTTCTTTAAAAGAAAAGAAGAAAGGGGTGATAGGAAAGTGGTGAAAAAGGTGGCATGAAGAGGGAAATACAATATGAAAGATAGCTAGGGATGTGCAGGATGGGTGTAGGGAAGGTCCATAGCTGTCCATTTCTTCTACATCAACAGCAGTGCATATATTCTGAATTTAGAGGTAAATTTGGACACTCAAACCCCTGAGAGAGAGGGGTGAGGATAACAATAATGTGTTGTAAAGCCAATTAGACAAGATTACATGTGTCAAGTGGACACGTTTGCGTAATGGACAGCTATGTATGGGGTGACATTTTTTTTTGGGAACAGATTGCACTTTTTTTAAGGTGAGAGTGAGAAGTTGAGGAAGGATAGTAGGTATATTTGAGGAGGTAGGATGGGTCGGAAGAAAGACAAGACAGACAAGACAGCATACAGGGGCGGTATATGACACATGTGAGAGGTAAACACCTTGAACAGGGAGGTGTGTTTGGTAATCGGAAGTGCACTACTCCCCAAATGGATACAGTGGGACTGAGGTCCCCTCCCAAAGGCAGTCACCACTGCACCTTCACGGCTCCGAAGGTGGCTGTGCAGGGGGCTGAGCAGGAGTGGCAAGCTGACACTCTAATTGCACCACATGGCCCTCAAGCTGGCATAGCAGATCTCCCAATTCCTTCCAGAGCTAGCTATGCACCAGACCCCAGACCTGGCTTTGGGTGACAAGATCCTGTCTGTGCCCATGCCGAGGGGGATGAGCCCCATCCCCTGAGGCGGTCCCACCTGAAGGTGGTGCAGGACTAGCGGACAAGGAGGTCCCAGGTTTGGTCCCAGACATGCTTGGGGCCTGGTGCCACAACCAGATGAGGCAGATCCACTGGGAGGGAGATTCTTGCAGTGGTCACAGCTTTAATGATCATTGCTCTAATCATTACTCTACAGGTATTATGCAACAACTATGGCCTTAGGTTGGGCAGTGGTATGTTTGTACACAGTATAATTACAGCCTTCTTATAACAACTTTATACTTTCTCTTACCTGGAAAACCTGTGGAAGGAATGTTTGTTAATACTAAATGACTGTTTATACCCATATTCACATAGTCAGGGTTACATATGTGTACTCATAGTGTGTGTGTGTGTGTGTGTGTGTGTGTGTGTGTGTGTGTGTGTGTGTGTGTGTGTGTGTGTGTGTGTGTGTGTGTGGGTGTATATGCGTGCTACTGACATACTCTGCCTTGATTTCTATCGGTCACCCTGGTTGTTGGTAGCAGGGACCAGTAGCTGTGACAGCATGACACTTTTGAACATTTCTTGGGGGAGAGCACTTGGTGTATGTACTTATCTTGCTGTCATTTTCAGCCTTGGGGTTGGACTGTGAGTGCTGGACACAGTATTACTACAGGCTTCTTATAGTTACTTTATACTTTCTTTCACCTGGAAGATCTGTGGTGGGAATTTATGTTGACACTACCTGACTGTTTCTACACATATTCACAAAATCCTACTTCAAATTATGCATACAGCTTACCACTCCTAGGATTCATACCACAGCTGTTTCTGCTAAAAATACAACAGGTTTGTGCTTCATCAGAATGAGCTATTGAGAAACTGCTGTCACTTCCTTGAATGTTTTCATTCTAATTCTCTATTGGTTGTACAATCTGACCTTGTGATTACAACATTCTCATACATACATTCCTATACATACCTTTTGACATAATATTCTGATATCAGATCTTGGTGCATGAAACTTTCGAGTCATACAATACCAGAATGAACACAACCAGTCTGGGGTTTTCACTTTTATTGACAGGTACCTTTTATTGATATATAACCTGTATGTCACTATTACTCTCCTACTGGCTTGTTCAGTCACTAAACATCATACCCGTTTTTAAATACTGCAAGGTGACAGTCTACTACATTTTATTTATTTGCCCTACATAATGCCAGATAGATTGTTACTCACCAGCCTCGCGACGCAGCCTTTGAGCCTGCTGACGTGGGTTTCCAAGTTCACGGACCTTTCATCTGCAGCTGTACAGGAGATAAGAGAAAAAATGTATGCATACCTATCCATCACATACACATACTAGGTAGGCCAGGTACAGTGAATGAGCAATTTGTCAGAGCAAGTACCTTCAATCCCCCTACCCACCCAATTTTAAAAGTATTTGAAGAATTAGTGGAAATGGACCTAAGGAAGCAGCATGCTATTAATACACGTTCAACATCCCCCAACTTATCTTTTGACCAGCAGCGGCTTGTTTATTTGCTCAAGGATGAAGGGATAAGAGTAATGAAACCTGACAAAGGTGGAGGGATAGTTTTAATGTATAATTGTGCGTATGAGACGCAGATTCTTAGCATGTTGCAAGATAGTGCACAATATGAGTTAGTCTCTAGAAACAAAGTCAACATAGCGTATTCCAAAATTAAATATGATTTGTTTGACTTGTTAATGCAAGGAGCTATCAATGAAAAATTATACAACTTTTTGAATGTGGATAAACCTAAGACACCAATAATATTTGGTATACCTAAAGTCCATAAGGGTTTGGACCCATTAAAATTTAGACCAATTGTGGCAGGGTCCGGTAGTATTTCAGAGCCATTAGGGAAATTCATTGACCAGACTGTTAAAAAATTTGTTATGTCCTTGGAACATGTCTGTAAAGACTCCTGGGAATTTTTAAAAGGTTTGGATCAGAATTTCTTTAAACGTACTTGTCTATTGGTTTCTATTGACATTGTGGAATTATTTCCAAGTATCCCACATTTAACGGGGATTGAATGGTTCAATGAAGTACTGGCTACACAATCAGGGTTGAGTGCTGATATAGTTATGTTATTGGTGGAATTTATGGAAGTTATTCTTAAAAATAACTTTATTTATTTTAATGGTGAGGTCTACAGACAAAGAAGGGGCATGACGATGGGCACCCCATGTGCTTCAGCTTTTGCCAACATAGTGTTACATTACTGGGAAAACAAATTTATATTTTCAACTGCTTGGGCAAAACACATGGTACATTATAAATGATTTTTGGATGATATTTGTATTTTATGGGAAGGGAATTATGAAAATTTCTTAGAATTCATGTCCTATATTAATGCTTCGACACATTTTCTTTCTTTTACGCATACTGTGAGTGATGAAGTTCTTAATTATCTAGATGTAACACTGGTTAAGGATCTTACAAGGGGTATTTTTCAATCTAAGATTTATAGGAAGGCAACTTTTTCCAACTCTTATTTGCACTTTGAGAGTGGTCATCCCTTTTTCCAAAAGAAAGGAATAGTGAAAGGACAATTCATCCGGGCTTCGAGAATGTCGAGCACGGATGAATTGTTTTTGAAAGAGGTGGACTTTTTGAAAGAACTTTTTGCAGAAAGGGGGTACCCTATAAAGCTGGTGAACAATCTACAAAAAGAAGTGATGGCTAACAGAGGGTTACTGTATTTCTTTCTACTGGGCACGGGTTTGTTACCCAATGTGCAGGGTAGGCAGGAAAAACAATTTGATGGGCATAGTAGTTTTGTCTACAACCTATACTAGGGACGCTGAGCAGTTGGAACAAATTGTTTTGAAATACTGGCCTGTTTTGACCCTTCAGGAGAATTTTCATGACATTATTCCAGAGAAACCAAGTGTTGTAAAAAAAGAAGGGCATGAATTTGAAGGGTCTTTTTGAAAGTAAAAATCATGTTTCAACTAATTTTACTGTTGTTTCGAAAATAGGCACACATAAATGTGGTGCCTGTAGACAGTGTTCTCTGATTATTAATGATAGTAGTGTATATATACCTTCAAGGAACTTTAAGGTCCATACATCTGGATATTATAATTGTGCAACCAAGGGTGTGGTTTACATGGGGATCTGTGTTCTATGTTGGAGTTTTTATATAGGGAAGACAGAAAGGCCTTTAAGGTGAAGAATTTATGAACATGTAAATGACATCTCTAAAAAGAAAGACACAAACGCCTTTTATAAACACTATATACAGTGCCCTGATATGAAACTTAAATTTATGGTACTAGAGCAGGTTGCACAGGTCCCTAGGGGAGGAGACTGGGAAACATTCCTGGAATATAGAGAAGTTATATGGCAATTAAAATTAGATGCAGCTAGGTCCCCAGGTTTAAACAACAGTATTATTATTTCAAGTGTGCTCAAACTACGTAAAGCAAAACTGTAGTGTTATATATGGTTATATATATCTATTACAAATATTTTTTTAGAATTTTATAGATAAACATTAATATAATATGGTTGACAGAATGTTTTTTTAATAGTGAACAATGTGTCTGGAAGTATTTTGGTATTAATGCATTGTTTTTTTGTAAGTATATGGCTTGTTAAACATTTTGCAATGCAAAAATGTGGGTGAGGTTTTTAACATTTGTTTTTTAAAGGAATTCAATTGAAGTAATTCTGACTGATTAATTAACTTAAATTGAAGCAATTAAAAAAAACACCATGTGATTAATGGTTATTGTATTTAAGGGCATTACTTTTTTATGTTTGTATCTTGATAAAGCCTGGTAGGAACCAGGCGAAAGCGCTTGAGATATTCGATGTTTTTTGGGTTTTAAAAGTTATTAAAAGACTTCAAACTACAGTTTGCTGCAGCCTGTCGTTTCTCTGCTGTGGACTTTGCTGTTGGAAAAATGTATGTATACCTATCCATCACATACACAAGCTGGACTTTGGAGAATAGTTTTTTGACTAATAATTACACATGTCTGGAGCATTTCCTGCTCAGGCATCTTGGACCCTCTGGTCCAAAACGTCCCTCTTCCTCTGCTTAAGTCAGCAAAGTGGTGCCAGACCTGCTCACTAGTTTGTGGGATCCTAGTGGCAGTGGTGAGATTTCGGGCAAGTTGGTCTCAGGCCTCTGCTTTGTATTGGGAGCCCTGGTACTGGTCCTGCAGCAGTCGTCCTTCATGGTCTTTAATGAGGAGTCTGACCATGACCTTGGACTCCTGAATGCCCCAGTGCTGCGCCCGAAAGTGCACACCTTCACCTAAACCAGCCATAGTGCCTACAGTGGGGAGCTGCAACTGGTTATGAGCTGTATTTCTGCCTGCGTGGTTTAAATAGGGCTAATTTTCCGCCCTTTACTGTGATTGGACAGTTTTGAAACTGCTGAGCTAAGCTAAGCACAAGGCAAACCTGCTTAGCTAAGATAACTATTGCTTCAATGGGTAGATGCTTAGCCCTGCTTAACAGTGCACAAATCTGTTTAGCTATGCTAACTCTTGTTTAAACTTTAATATTGCAATGACACCTCACATTTGGGGCTGCTACACTACCCTGGTTAGCATATACATAATAAAGTTCACTACCTATTCATGAAAAATACATTTTAGCTGTTTTTCACATATGAAAAAGCATGGACTGCTGTGGGGCCTGAACTGTGACTGACTGCATGGTAGGCGAACCACTAAACTTCCAGTTTTGCTGTAAGTATTCTGTATATTTCTATTTAGCTTCTTTCGATGTTTAAACTCTACTATGCATAGCTGCACAATGGGCACACCCACTCAGCTATGCTTAAACTTTATTGCAAATAGGAAAAAAAATATTAAGGAATATATTTTACATACTGCTATGAGACACTTAGAACATTAATAGAATGACAAGCTTTGCATTAGCATGTATTTTTCAAGGGGAATACAGTGTGTGTGACAATGCCATTTTAATGGACTGCACTCCTTTTCTGGTGTATGGTGCACACATATATGGCAGAATGTGTACATTCTGCCATATATGTGTGTTTTTCTGAGGAAGGCTGTCTGCATACCTTTCAACCTCTTAGAGCAAAAAATCTGGACAAAGACTAAAACGATGGGGAGAGAAATGGGGACAGATTTTAAATATTGCTCTTACAAACTTAGAAAGTTGATAGAATAATAGGTTTTGCATTAGCATGAATTTTCTGAGGGATGTGGGGTCTTAAACTTAAATATTTGTCATTATTTAATGACTTCAGTTCCCAGATATTTGCCAGACAGGTGCAGATTTTCAGAGGAACACACCAAAAATATGGAGCAAAATTCTGGACATTCTGCGAAAATCTGTACAGTTGAGAGATATGGGTCTGTTATTTTCTCCATATACACTAAAGTGTCCGTGGAGACTTTCATTCATTTTGAGTTGCCGAAAGGCAATTCTCAAGTGTGGGAGCCATGTGTATTGTGAGAGCACTGCTCTAAAACACGCCCCCTGCACTCGCACACAGAACCATGTCCGTTTTAGAGCACGGCAGTGCCCCCTCATACATATGCATGGTGCACTGCCATGCTGCACAGGAACAGTCCCTTCCGTGCAAGAATAAGTTATTCTTGCATGGAAGTTTGATGAATTCCGGCATTTAATTGCTCTACTGTCCCTCCATAACTCTGTTTAACCTTCCCTTTCCCTGTGGATACTGGTAGTTGAAAATCTCTAGTCACTACAGTTCATAGCAACTACTAAGAGGCTGTACGCTACTGGGATGTCAGCAAGGAGAACATGTTTACCAGGGATCCAGAATTTATATTCCAAAAAATACAGATAAAACAAATTAGAAAAATTTTAATGAAAGATTACAGCAGACTGGTAATTCTCAAGGAATATGCGTGTGTGTGTGTGTGTTTTTGTGTGTGTTTGTGTTTTTGTGTGTGTGTGTGTGTGTGTGTGTGTGTGTGTGTGTGTGTGTGTGTGTGTTTGTGTGTGTGTGCTTATCTTCCATGTTGTAGAGGTATAAACATGGATAGTGAATGCAACATGAATGGTTACTGCTTAATGGCTCTCTTTTAGAAGTATGAGATCTGGTACTGTGTGTTTATATACTTATATACAAAAGCTAATTTGCAATTCAAACAAAAAATTGAGGAATTAGCTGTTACACTTTTAAAGCATTCTGATGGCAGCATTTTACTCACAGCAGCCAAAGATGTGGAAGTAGTTCCACACTCCTCTGCTACTTGGAGAATGTTGTACCCCAGAGTACTGTGAAGTCTTCAAGATCTTGCAACCTCATATAGTTTCTCTGCCATTAAGTTAGAAACCAGCTGATGATGTTGTTACTGAACTAGCACAGTTGGATAATCTGCAACCTGCTGATTGCTGTTTATCTTATGATATCATTACTAACTCTGTCCTTATTCCAGACTAAACAATGATATGCTATTTTGAAAACTTTTTTCTCTGCAGCTATGTGATGGTGGAGCTAGTATATGTAAATAAGTGAAATCTTCCCCATGGGTAAATAAGTGTACTTGTACTCTTGATCTCTCTGTCTCTATCTCTCAGTATAAAGAGATTTTTTTTTGTCTGGATGAAATTATGACCGATTGTTTTCCTGTGGTTCTAACATCAACTAGATTCATAGTGGAGCCACCTTAGACTCAATATATATTCTTCTATGTTTATATTTGCCATTCCTTCATAGGTTCATAGGTTCATAGTTAGGTACTAGGCTATCTGCCCGAGGGCATTTATAAGCCTAGCCAGAGTGTGTCAGCTTTCGCCACCCCATTGATTAATTAACTGAGCATCTGTCAAGAAGAGCCAATGAAGTGATCCCAGGGGTGTATTTTCTGTTACCCATCCACTCATCAAGGTTTCTCTTGAAGAGTGTTAGTGAGGGGCTCTGCCTAATGCAGTTAGGAATTTTGTTCCAAAGAATGGGGAGTCTCTGTGACAGGAATCTATCCCTCCAGCATGTTCTATTTATTGTTGGGGCAAGGTTTAGCTCACTAGAGTGAGTGTCTCACAGAGACTTGGATTTCTTTAGGTGGAGCATGTCCATCAATTCTGAGTTGGACATGGCTTTGTAAGTCAAGCAGAGATCACCTCTGAGTAAGTGATATGAGACTGAGTACAGCCGGAGTTTCTCCAGTCGGGCTGCATAGGACATATGTTTGTTGCCAGTAATCCTCTTGGTGAGGTACTTTGTGGTCTTTCCAGCTGTTGGAAGTGTCTTGTGAGGTACATCCCAAATGGGGCATTGTACTCTATGATGGGTCTGATGATTGACGATTAGAGGGGCACTATAACCTCTTTATTTCTAGATGCAAACCCTTTAATAATTAGATGGGTTACATAGAAGGATTTCCTAACTACTTTGGCAATATGATTGTCAAAGGAGAGATTACTATCTACCCGGGTCCCCAGATCTCTTATTACCTCTTCTGTATTAAGGGGGCTGCCACCTATGTGGTAATTCATGGGTGTTTTGATTTTCCCAAATGGAATGACTATGCATTTTTTGACATTTAGCTTGAGACCATGACTTTGACGTCAGGTGTCCATCTCAGTAAGGCCCTTTTGGAGAATGCCTGTGTCAGCCGGAGAGTCAATTATGGCTTCACTCTGAAGATCACAATTACAGTCCTCAAATTTCAATAGGAGTCAGCGTACCAATTGTCTGAGAAAACATCCTAAAAAGGCAAAGCTCAAAACTGAGTTGTTAACCCACAATTCATTATGATCTGTTCTCATGTATCAGAGATTGTTTTTTCAAGTGTCATTTACAGCTCCTCCTATATTAAAATATGTGACAATTGGGCTTTGTGTAACATCATCTGGCAAGTTAAATATTACACTCAAAAAAAAAACAAGCAGAAATGCATACAGTACCCCACAAAGCCCAATATCAAGGTTAAATATTTATAATAGTGTTAAGTTAGGTATTACAAAAACAGCAAAAAACTGTACAATGTCTAGTAAAAGTACCACTTATTGCTTTGACGATACTTGTTATGATATCAGTCAGAGGACCATATCCCTCAGCTGTCCTTTATCTTGTAGAATGTCTTTCATTTTCCCTCATATTTTCACCCTTGTCTTTTGTAAAACTGTTCGATTTTCTGGTAAATCACTCAGAAATAAAACCAGCCAGTAATGCCAGCCATTAGAGTTCATATTTCTTATTGCTTATAAAATGCATTTTGATACAAAGCCTGTTAAGTGAACTGGAGTAGTATTTAAACATTGCTCCTAACTTTGGGCATTTGTCATCCCATTATTCTGGTTTTGTCTTAAATTCTAGCACAAATAATTTGGGATGTATGGCAGAATCTCTTAGATTTAATTTATTAAAATCGGAAATTATTATTGACTGCATATGTGATTCACTGCCTGATTTACTGACTTAGAAAACTTGAGCAGTATTCCTTAACCTGAACCATTCAGCAAAAATGTCTTAAAATAAAGAGAGCTGGTTGCAGAGTAACATTACTCTTGTATAGTGCTTTTTTTCTGATTTCTAAAAGGTATTCCCACATATAATGTATATAGAAAAAATATTGCTGTTCACATATTTAGTGACTATGCCGGAAATAACTAAAACATTTCAATGGCACATTTCATGAAGGGTATGAAATAATTATCTCATCTGAGACATCCTGTTATCACTGTTTTGTACTACTTATAAATTGATTTCCTTATGCAGGCCTCAGGAAATGACCCTTGCTAATTGCATTGCTCATCAAAAGCCTAATCAAGTTTTCTAATTAAGCAATGCCAGTGACTGCATGATATCTAAAATGACTATTGAAAATAATGGAATGGGTGCATGAATAGCAATGTATGCACACTGGGCTGTTTCATATTGCATATTTTTTTTATTTTACTTCACAAGTGAAGTCATACTGCTCAAAACTAAATGTTAATTTCAAAAATGATACAGTAAGTCTGCTGAGTAGTCTTGAACCCATGAAGTGCATGCTTAATTGCAAGACTGTTCAAAGAAAATTTACAGCACTTGTTGTGGGGGGATGCCAGCAGTATCAACAAGCACATGCTCTTTATCCTTATTTTTACTTTTATTTTACTGCCAAATGTACAAAGCGATTTTGAGATGCACAGCATTGTTTTATTTCAACTGTTATTAAAGGGCTTCACATTTAGGCCAAATGCAATAATAAATTACAACTGAAATGCATGCATATTACATAACTGCTAAACACTGAACTGCTATCAGATGGCAAGCCAGCATTCTGGAATCCAGTCATACTGATCTCAATAGTAGCAAGTAGGTGATTGTTTACATTTGCAGCTGGCATTGTGCATTGTCTAGGTAGTAACAGAAGTGATGTATTTTGAGGGGGGTGTGTCTTCAGGAAACCAAATTACTGAGTGTAGTTGCACAGTTCAGGGCAATAAGTTAACTCTCGGTCATATCACATGAGACTGTACATTTCTGGCTAACTTTCCATTCATTGTGTTATAATCAGGTGTCTGATAATAACTAACTTGTTACGTCTTTGAGACATGGATATCAAGAAATTCACTTGAGATTGGAGCAAAATGAATCTTAACTGACTCACTCTCATAGTTAAGTAGAAATGTATACAAAACAAACTGTTCCAGCTTATACTCACAATTTATAAGTCTGTTTCCTCATACAAAATGCCCTAAAATTCTTTAGCTATACATAGGCTGTCTCAGTAATAAGTGGGACTTCTGGAGACCTGGATCCTTAAATAAAACTCTTAATTTTCTTGGACAAAATGAAACTAGGATCTACAATGCCAAGGTCCTGTCTCCTCTTATTAAAATGACAGTGCATTTTATAGTACTAAATATGGCTCAAAAATATGAGGAAGCCTCCTCTTGATTTCACTGCACTTTGTTAAAACAAAAATTTAGAATGACAACATACCCAAATAGCCTGCTGCTGAACTTAAATTAGGAGGGGTTGTATCAGACTCATAATAATACTTGCATATATTCATTCTCCTCAAGCTACTTTGCTAACCTTTGAAAAATACTCCAGCAGTGTTACTTACACTACTCCATTAAAAATAATTCTTAAGGGACTTTAACCTCAACAGAATTGGGTTAAATAAAAAAAAATCTACAAACATCACTGTCAATGTATTACCTAACACTATGTATTAATAAAATTACAGGGTCAAATACAAATCTTGATATTCAGGCAGTAACGAATTTAATCATTACTACTAATATTCTTGAGAGAAGTGCTGGCAATATGATTCATCAAATTACTATAAGCGGTCATTGACCAGGGAATAACTATATGGTTGTCATTTAAAAGACCAAACTCCAAACCGATTTATGTTACAGAGAAAGTTTTTTTTTATGTTCAGTAAATTGAATGCCATGGACTTGACTACCATATTGTTATACTGTTAAACCCCAGCAAGATGCATTAATAGCTTTGGAACAGTTTCTCATTATATTAATAAAAGTTCAAGATAAAGTATTGCCTAACAAGATAACAAGGTGTAAGGGCAACACGTGCTCCTGGAACTTGGATACATTTAAAACTATGTCTCATCACAAGAATATTAGGAAGCAAAGGAAAAAAATTAACAATCTTATCCATCATTAATGAGTTTCTGTCACAAGTAGAGGCCAGCTGATTAATTACAGGTGTCAATAGTTGCATGCCCCACAAAATTCTGCAAAGTAATGAGCATCATAGTGGGGATCTCTGTTCAGTAAGAAAACTACACTTATTCCAGTGTTACCTTCAAGTGCCAAAGGTACTGCATGGCTTAATCACCTCAGGGACCACATTGATAAAGCAATAAACAGCATTAGGGTCACCTTGTGCTGGTATAACCCATGTTACACGTTCTAAAAGAGCTTAAAGCTTAAACGCAAGGGTGCACATGTGTTTCTTTGTGTAATGTTACCTAGTCTCTGAATTAGACATTCTCACATTTTCCCTGATTGACTATTACATATTAGCCAATTAGCATGGATGGCCTAAATCTGACCAAGAGGGCCTGACAGATTCAAATATAAGGACTCCATTTTTGCCCGTTGCTTTTACTGTTACTAAAGACATAGAATAATCTTCCAGTTAATGTAAAATAAAGTATTAATAACTGTGAATAAGCTATGTTTATATATGATAAAAAGTAGCTTTAAAACATGTTCATACCTTTGAAACTAAATAAGTCAAATGCAAGAAGAAAAGTAAATCCGCAGTACTGTCAGTACAACCAGAGTCAGCTCATACACTTATTACCAAAATCCTTCATAGCTGCAGTTACGGTCATGGACTTATTACCAGACTCTCAGCCATTTTAACTAGCTCATGCATTTATTGCTAACTTTCTCATTTACTTTGCCTGATATATTTATTATACATCTATTAATTTTATTTCAAGAACAAATAACTTACACAAGCTGTTGAATGCATAATCCGAAAACTTCCGTAAATTTCTGATGCATGGAATTAAATCTCCACCATTCATTAATATGAATAAATGCTTTATGTGGACAGAAAGTTGTGTCTACCAGAAGTTCACTCATTCTGCAAGAGAGAAAATAGCATACCTTTGTGGATTACTTTGTGTTGTAAATAAAAATAAATGGGGTTGAGTGGAATCTAAGAAATATGTTTATAGTGCCATCTGCTGGACAATATCTTTAAATACCATTCTTCCTTCACATACACTCTTGTACTGTAAATCTGTGTTCATTTACTAATCATAAGCCACTGGAAAACACAAGGTTACTTCATTTGATATCTGATTCCAAAGGCTTTCTCACTTTATATAGTAAATTCATTACAAGTTCAGTGCCTGATAACTATACAAATATATCTGTAAAAAAACAGTGAATGATAACAAGTAGTATTACTTGTAGAATAAATGTTAGCATAATGGCAGAAGATAACACCAATATATAATCTTCCCTATACGTGTATTTTATATTCTACATCTACTCATTGCCTATCTGTCCTTCATCTTGTTTCATGTCCTCTTAAAGACTTCTGTTAATTCCTTTTATATTACTTACTTGTTATTTCAAGCATTTTCATTTGTTTGGAGCTTTTTTTAATTTGTTAAGATAAAGCCGATAGGCACATGTGCCTTTTTTCAGTGGAGAGTCAGAAGTAATGTTTGGTTAAGTGACTGGTTCACAGTTACAAAACAGGTAAATGAGAAGTGACAGAATTAAACCTAGAACTCCATAATGAAGCTTGCTAGCAGCTTCAGAGCTTTTAATCCTTGGTTCATAGGTTTATAGGTAGTTAATAGACATGCAATCCAGGAGACAACTGTGGAGTCTGGTTCAGTTCCTAAGCTGCCCCAGAACATGGTCTGGTAAAGTAACTTGCTTAGTGTCATGCCTCAGGCAAACAGGGACTGAAGACATCAAACTGCAGACTACAGGAAGCAGGTAATTAACAGTCTATAGTCTTTTTTACAAACACCTTTATTGAATTATTTCTTATGGCATAGGCAAATTTACTTTCATATAAAAGTAATCACACTATAATTAACATAGCAGACATTTTGCTTCACCTAAATTGCTATATATCATATAACCTAAGCAACAATATATAAATTATTCAATCCCTGCTGTTTTTTTAAACAAGAAACATCTTTATTAAACCATCACTTACTACACAGACAATCAACAGCCCATAGTCTTAATCTTCTGCACTGCAATACTAACCTCCCTTAATAATGGTATCATGGGAAATATGGCAATAAGCCCAATACAGATCTACAGATGTTGCATAAAAATGGCTTTTGAATACATGATGATCCTTTACTTATTTCCACAGGTCTTTATTGATGCATTCTGGCCAATAAAGCTGGACTTCACTAGTTATAATCCTGATATGTGTTTTTCTTTTTGAGCTCATGAGTAATACCACCACAGTGCAGTTGCACAGTGATACAGACTACACTGATTGCCATGGTACTTTAGACACAGAATACTTAATGTGTTAAAGTTCTTAGTACTAATCAGTAGCTTTGCCCAGTCTGTCACCCACCTTCTTATTTTACACAGCACCTCACTTTTACTCCTCTTGCCACATGGCATGAACAAAAGTAATAGTTGTTATAGGATGATGGGGCCATAACTTTTCCCTGCCTCTTCAATCACATCAGAATCCTCAGTGCAATATTGGGCACCTGGTCTTACAAGGTTTTGATGCTGACAGTGACATATATCATATATAACAGTCCACTTATGCTGTGCTGATGATCCCATAAAACGGCTGAAACATGCATGTCCACAGCTAGGGGAGTTTGGCTTTTTTGGCCTGAATTTGTCAGTTATAGACTTAAAAATGAAAAAAAAAAGTCATGGGAGGGTTGGGAGGGTGGCTTAATGGATAAGGTGTTTGCTTTACAAACACAAGGTGCAGGGTTTGAGTCTCACAAGGGATAACTGGCTAGGCTTAAAATGGCTCACAGGGGCAGTTAGCCTAGTACTAAACTATGAACGTATGAACATTCAGAACTACCATATAGCTGAAACACCTGATGTCCTTAAGGGGTCATTTGCATATATCCCATGCGCCTCTAATAAAAGGTTTAAGGAATCACACAGTAGAAACTGTAGCTTGGCTAGATTTTTCTTGTAGTTTTTACTGTTTGGTTTGTCTGTGTGACCTATTTACTTATTGTTACAGAATGAATACCTAGATATGGCCAATATGCAGTGTGACAGCACATCATTGCACGATGCATAGGGAGGTATATGAAGAAATGTACATTACACGTAAGTTATTGGTGTGATGAAGGCTGGGAACCATGAAGTTATTATGGCCTCTGATGTGCATGTTCCTCACATACCTAGTAGCTGTGTTACATTCAAGGGAGTAGTCAGCACTTTGACCACATGCTGGTGGATGTACTACGTACCCTCTACCCTAGGACACAGGTCACATACCTGTTGGTCTGATTATAGGGTGTGATGTCCACATTATACTAGAGTGGTGTGTCTGTTTCCTCATTCAACAAATCCCTCCATGTTTCTTATACATTCAGGTGTTGTCATGGCTGTGGCAGCAGTTTTTGGTATGTGTTGATACTGTTTGTATTATACTAATATCACAGTTGGAGTCAATGATTTCCCACAAGCCATGTTCCTTCAGGGAACTGTTTGGACACAGCATGTGTATGTCATCTGTGATGTCCGTCACTTAACTACTGGGCAGGAAAGGGCTTAACAGACACCCCAATGTACTGACCTGATCACTGGACCTGAGATATATATCATGTCACACATTTCAACGTAGTGAGATCTCACATATGTCATACACAGGTCTACCCATTTGATATAGTTGTTTATGCCCACATATGAAAATGTTGATATAATACCTCAATGTGGACCTGTTCAATTTCCACAAGATGATATAGTTGTCATCATACATACCCTCAATAACCCCTCTGAGGACATCAATCAGATGTAATGCACCTGATGTAGCATTAATGACTCATACACACACCTGGAATATTACTAGTGTACATGTAGAAGAAGTTCATGGTGACATGCCGGTCTACCTCATAGACAAGGAGTGTCAAGGTGTCTCTATACATACATGCATTACATGCTGTTCCCCAACTCAGGTGGATGCATGTTGATGTACACCCTTGTATGCGAACATAGACAGTGTGCAGGGCGTGTTGAACTGTGTATTCAACTGTATCAGGAAGGTTTATGTGCTCAGTCATATCTGTGATATTGTCACAGCTAACTGATTCCATATTATAGGCTGGGATCAAGGTAAGACAGTGCATACTGCCTATTAAGCTCTGGCCTAGGGTTTTGACACAATCACACACACAGGCATCATTGAGAAAACCCCCAAGTTGGGGATTAAACCTTATGTCAGTTGATGGCTAACCAACTGGCTCAGTGACAGAACACATCATGTGAAATTTGGTGGATCAACCTGTACCAGTAGAGCTGTCATCATTGGCAAACCCAAGGGATCTTGGCCCTTCACTGTTTGAACTGCATTTCTCCACAGTTCAGGCTATATTATATGACCTCTGGCTTACCAAATGTGCTGATGCTTGCAAATTGTGTGCAATCACTGACTCCACCACTGGTGATAACATAGTACAGGAGGAGTTAATACACACAACTGAATGATGACAAAGGTAAAAAATAAATGCAGAAATGTGTTTGTAATGTTGTCCATCTGAAAAGTGGAGTTCCATGTTAATCACAGCATTGACCACAGTCCTGCTATGCAGAAACCAGTGATGCAAGCACTAGGAATACATGGAGATAGCAATCTGATCCTTGACCAGCAAATGTCCACACTGGTATTGAAAGCCTGTGTTGTGCACATCATAAGTCATGCCATCATACTGAGATCTTAGGACTGTTTAACAGCACTGTAATCAAACCTCATTACAACACCAATAGCATATAACTCTCTTTTTACATGTACCCCACTAGACACATGTAGCAGGTGGAGAGACCACAGGGCTTTCTCAGCAAGATAACACAGGGCTTACAAACCATGCCATTATATATGTGGATAGATTAAAAGCTATTTCACTGTAATCTTTATTCTATAGGAGGAGGTGACTTCTGTCTGCCCTCCAGGCCAGTCCCTGATCCTGCCCTGGTGAGAGTACTGCATATCTAAAATTGTGATATAGCTGGTGATATCAACAGTGTCTTTTGAGGAGAATATAACAATGTACCACATGCTGGTATGAAATGTTTTCTGTAATATCAAGCAACAGCTCACACAAACATCCAGGCAACTGCAGTGAGAATAGAACCCATACCGAACTAATTACACAGACTACAAAATCCAGTACTTTATGTAACCACCATAACTCAAGTCCAATTTTGAGTGTGTCAGACAACAATTTATAGCTAATGACATCAGCAGTGTCTGTTGAGGAGAAGATAACAGTGTCCCACATACTGGTGTAAAATGCTGTCTGTAGTGTCAAGCAACAGCTCACATGTACACACACACACACACACACACACACACACACACACACACACACACAGTTAACTGCAGTGAGAATAAAACCCTACCTATCTAATTACAGAGACAAAAGAACCCAGTACTTTACACAAGTGCCGTAGCTCAAGTCTAACTTGGAGTTTGTCAGAGAGCACTTTATACCTACTGACATCAGCAGTGGATATTGAGAATAAGATAATAGTGTCCCACATACTGGTGTAAAATGCTCTCTGTAATGTCAAGCAACAGCTTACACACACACACACACACACACACACACACACACACACACACACACACACAGTTGACTGCAGTGAGAATAGAACCTCTACCTATCTAAATACACAGGCTGCAAAACCCAGTACTTTACACAAGCACCACAGCGCAAGTCCAAATTTGATTGTGTCAGGCAATACTTTATAGCTAATGACATCAGCAGTGCCTGTAGAAGAGAAGATAACCATTTTTCACATGCTGGTTTAAAATGCTCTCTGTAATGTCAAGCAAAGGTTCACACACACCCAGTTGACTACAGTGAGAATAGATCCCTTACCTATCTAAGGTACATAGATTACAAACCCCAGTACTTTATGCAAGTGCCACAATATAAGTCTGATTTAGACAGAAGTGCAGGTGAACTTATAGCAGATGACATCAGCAAGCCATGTGGAAGACAAGGGGTTTGGTAACCTTCATGAAATGAATGTCTAGGTATGTGCAAGTATCAAAATACTGACAATCCATGACAGCAAAACCCAGTCCTTTATGCAAGTGCCATTGCACAATTCTGATTTAAACATGAGTGCAAATGAACTTGTAGTAGATGGCATCAGCAGGCCATGTGGGTAACAACAGGTTGGGAGGCCTGCATAGGCACATAGCTTCATAGGTTCATATGAGGCCACTAGCCTAATAGCACTAGGGTGTTTAGAAACCTAACTGTGTAAAAACACAAGTACCCTTATTAAGCATAGTTGGATGATCATGTTTAGCAGAGCGAGTTTGTGAGCAGCACCAACTGGCTCTGTAAATGAGGGACATAGATGCCAGCCCAGAGGTGACTTTACAATCAACCAACCAGTACTCAACATTACACTTGAACAGGGTCATTGAGGAGTACTGCTTTACATGCAGTGGGAGCCTATTACAGAGGAGTGTGAATTGTTGTGGGATATATCTGTCTTCCCAACATGTTCTGTTTATGTCACAGGCTAGGTTGAGAAACCTGGGGAAAATTATTCTTGTCCAGTTTGAATTGCAGATGTCCATAATTTCCAGAACATGGGTCACTTCTCAGCAGCCTGCATAATACTGAGTGCAGTGACAGATATGTCAGTCTTTCCAGGTATGTCATGCTTGGAGGCCTGAGATTCTCCCAGGCACAACCCTATGTTTTCTCTAATTGCTGCAGGTGTCTAATGATTTACAGACAGATGTGAGCATTGTACTCCATTATTGGTGTGATAAGGGTAGAGTACAGCAGAAGTATGACTACTCTGGTATAGGATGAGATGTCCATATGTATGATGTGCACAATGCAGATTGTGTTTATCATCACCATGAGCACATAGTGTTGAAACTGTAGATTGCCATCAACATGTGTTCCCAAGTGTCACAACACTGTGTTTGAGCTTGGGGGGTGCTATGTATGTCATAATTAGCAGGGGGCATTTCATTGACAAAGGGGACAATGAGTCGTATGCTTTAAGATTCAGTCTGTGAGTTTGACACTAATCATTAGTCTGTGTCAGCCCTTTCTGTAATATTTTGCCATCAGTGGGGGACTCTATATGAGTGCATCTAGTGAGCAGTCATCTTAAAACTTGGTAAACCACAAACCATGTTGCCCATGGTTCAGTGAAGTATTTTCCAAACAGTTGAAGGCCCAGCACAGATCCTTGTGGTATTTCACTGGTGATTAGGCTAGTGGTGGAGGTGTAGTCCCCAAGTATGAGACTGTGCATTCTGTCTTTGAGCCTGCTGGCTCTCCATCTAGTAATGCATGGCCTAATTACCAAACAGCAGCTCTTCACTATGACATGAATGGGGGATAGTGTCAAAGGCCTTGGATAACTCAACCTAGACATTTTGTCCTGTTATCCCACATTCAGGTCTTTTGGGTCAGTATCCAAGAAGTTAACAAGGGTCAATAAGCAAGATCTATCCTTGACAAAACCAAAGCGTGTAGGGTCAAGATGTGTTGAATGTCACCTATGTCCCTGTGGATATAGTAAATGCTGATTCCTGCACTAGCCTTGCAGATAAGGCTTTTTAGGCATATAGATTGATGTGATTTGCATAGCACACAATATTTGATATTACATTTTGTAGTATGGTTGATATATATGTGGAAAAAATACTGAGACCTCAGGATTACAGTGCTTGGGGGAGCAAACACGTGGATGTATTGTAAATATGTGACATACTGTTAGACTGTGCCCTCAGTTTGTGATGTTTCCACATGTAATTTCATGTCATACACAGGTAATGGACAGTAAACAGCAGTAATACAGCATAATATGTACATTTCCATAGCACTGTGAGCAATGGGTTTGCACGATGGTTAGCAAAGTGCATATGCATACGAGATATACATGTTTGCACATAGGTAAACAGTGCACAAACATGAGCTGCATTGCTAAACCCTGACAGTATTGAGTCTGTAAAATACACCCCCTGCTTAAATGACTCTGTGACAGCATGTGTTAATGCACTGATACATTCCTTTTTTGGGCAAGATGGTACTTGGTTTGAATACAGGTGTATCTAATACTTTAAAATACTTTTCATTACAGAGTGATAATACAATGACATGAATTGTTTATATGAGATGTGTTGCTGTGTGTTGGCATAGTGCAGTGGGGTTAAGTGGCATTGCGTGAAGATAACTGCAGCATTTTGCCTCCACTCAACGTCGATGAGCATTGGTGAATGAGGCACACCCCCTCGCAAACACGGAGCCCAAAAAGTGAAGGGATCCATTGTTTTTTCTGCTACTTATGTGTGCTATATGTGATTCTATTTTTGACCAGATTAAAGGTGTTAAAATGGGGTAGATAGGAAACTGGTGAAATGGAGAGCAAGCAGGGGGAAGAACAAAGTCTGACAGTTAGTATTGAGTCTCTGGAATATATCTGCTACTTAACTGACTCTGTGGTAGCACATGTTTAAGCAATTAATGCAGTGATACATTCCTTTTTGGGGCCAGATAGCACTGGATTCAAATACAACTGTATGTAATACTTTTAACTGCTTTCACATTACTATTGCTGCATGTTGGTATGTGATTGCTCATTGTGCAATAATTCATTAAAGAAAAGAAATGGGGAAATAAGACAGTGGTGAAATTGGGAGCAAGAAGGGAGAAGAAGAAAAGGAAAGCAGGCAGGAATGTGCAAGTTGTCGGTAGGAAAGAACCATAGCTATCCATTTCTTTAACAGTGTAAAGGGAACATATTTGCAAAATATTGACTGAATTTGGACTGCCACCTCCAGAGAAAGGGGTGACCACAACACAGTAATGTTGTATAGCCAATTAGACCGAATCAAGTGTGTCAAGAAGACATGTGTGTGAAATGGAGAACTATGCATAGAAAGTTTTTTTTTTTTTTTTTGTGGGACAGGTGCCCATTTTTTTCTTTCTTGAGAGAGAGAGAGAGGAATGTTGGGAAATGGACATAGGTATTTCAAACGCAAGACAAGAGACAGGGATGGTGATTGACCCAAAAGGATGGGGGACACCATGAATGGGGTTAGGGTGTGGACATCCAGAACCCATGGTCATCAAACTGGGTGACAATGAGATTAGAGTCCTCATTCACTGGACTGTCATCACTGTCACCTCACTCCACTGCTGGCTGGAGTACTTGACATCTCCTTCTCCTGCTACTACTACTACTGTGTAAAATGAAGGAGAGCAGCCTCTCCAACCAGGTTAGGCATGCCCCAACATTGTGATGCACAATCCTACGCACCATCACTGGCATCTTGGATGTGGGTGATAAAATCACCATCTCTGCTACTACTCCCGGTGGGTACCACAGAACTGGTATCTGAGGCAGGACTACGTAAGGGGGCAGGCAGCACAGGGGCAGCAAAGGTGGTGATGCCAGATTGGCTGCCAGACATGCTGGTCAATGATACTGGAGGCAGTAGATGGAAGGCAGGCAGATTTTGTGGGGTAGGCCTACCATGCTATGGAGCATTTAGTGATGTGGTACACATGGAAGACATGGACACATTTTGATGACTCGTAATAAAATACAACAAAAATTAAACAATAAAATAAAAATAAAACAAAAAAGAGAGATAGCGGCTAGAGTGAGAGAAAAAAATAGATACGATTATCATAGGATCGTAGGATGTTACTAGGCTAATGGATCTGGGGCCCTTACAAGACTATCAAAGAATTTATCCCCAAAAAAGAAATCTCAGTCAGCACCTGTCACCCCTGTCAGTGAGGAACAAAGGTGGAACCCCTGGGACAAATTTGTGGTTTCCCATCCACTCATCAAGGTTGCACATGAAGAGGGTCAGCGAGATACTCTGTTTGACATGTATGGGAAGTCTATTCCAGAGATGGGGCAGCCTCTGGGAGACAAACCTGTCTATCCAGCAAGTTTTGTTGATGTTGCATATTAGATTTAGGCCTATTGAGTGGGTAATGCGCTAGGACTTAGACTTACAGATGTGGAGCATTTCTAGTAGGGCAGGGTCCGATATTGCCTTGTAGGTGAGACATAGATCACCTTTGCGCAATCTTTATGTTACTGAGTAAAATGATAGTGATTTGAGCCTGTGCACATTGGACAGGTGTTGGATTCTCTTTGTGAGGTATTTCTTTGGCCTTTTCAGTTGGTGCAGGTGTTTGGAGAGGTACATGCCAAATGGAGCGATATACTCAATTATAGGTCTAATGAGGGAGGAGTACAGAGAGGTAATAACCTCTTTTTTTCTGGATGCAATCTCTTTACTTATGAGATGAACCAAGCAAAAGGCTTTTCTGACCACTCCTGCCACATGATGTTTGAATGTAAGATTGTTGTCAACCTGAGTACCTAGGTCTCTCACCATGGGCTGTGCGCTTAAGGGGGTGTTGTTGATGTGGTAATCAGTAGGGGCCATGTTTTTGCCAAATGGTATGATAATATATTTTGTTGTGTTTAACTTAAGGCCATGACTTTGGCAGCAGTTTTTTGTAGCTGTGAGACCCTCTTGCAGTATGTTAATGTCACTTGGGGAGTCAGTGACAGCACCCAACTTACAGTCATCTTCAAACTTGGTCAGACACAGGCCCTTAGTCTTTGCCTGGACCTCTGAGAAGTAGATGCCAAACAGTGGAGGTCCCAGGACAGATCCGTAGGGAACACCACTAGTGACAGGTCTGCTGTCAGAGGTGACTGTGCCTATTTTGACCTTGTGGGGCATATCTGTGAGCCAGTTGGCCACCCATCTGATGAGATAGGGATTAACACCAAGTTGTGTTAGCTTTTCAATGATGCCCAAGTAGGGGATTGCATCAAAGGCCTTGACCAGGTCAAGGTAAGCTGTATGTACTGACTTTCCCTCATTCAGGGCCTTGGTGACAGTTTCCAAGAAGTCAACTGCATTCAATAGGCAAGATCTTCCCCTGACAAATCCGAATTGGGTGGGGTCGAGTATTTGGAAATTGCCTATGTCCTTGTTTATGAGATCCATATTAATACACTCCATGACTTTACAAATCAGACTTGTCAAGCTAATGAGGCAATAGTTTCTCAGGTCAGTAGTGGCAGGACCTTTGTGGAAGGAGATGACAATGGAAGTTCTTCACTCTGCTGGAATGAAGCCTGTAATTAGGCTGTGGTTCAATAGGGTGCTTAATGGTGAAACTAGTTTTTGCTGGAGATGGTGCAGAATACAGCCTGGGATATTATTAGGATATTAGTACCTTCATATGTGACATAAATGCATTAATATAATTATTTGACTCTATTATCTTAACCTTTACTTTTGCGACTACCACCTCCTAGCAGAGAACCTTTACACTTTTACTTTTAAGACTACCAGCTCCTAAAAGATGCACACTATACTACAGATTTCAGCAAGTACTTCTTGACATGTACATACTTGCTTTTTCAGTTGAGAAATGCATGCTCAATTTGATACAGCTCTGTAAAATAACAAAAAGGTATCTTTAACTTTTAATGCTACAATAACACTACTCTTTTGCTGCATACATACCACATGCTTCCCACATCCTTGCAAGGTTAGCTGCATGGGTTTTAAATTTTCCTCCCAGTCCATGGCAGCTGTGGAAAAAACAGAACAGAATACCATTATGAATACCAGCCTTGCCTATATTCAGCTTTTAAGTCTTACAAGTAAGAACCACAAGTAAGTCGGGTGGAGCTGTGAGCAAAATACTGTAGCACAAATGCAAACTCCTGATAAGTTTAGAAGTACAATTTAATAAACTTGAGCGCTTTCGGAAGGACCTGTGCCCCTCCTTCTTCAGAAGTAACAAACAAATAAATGAATGAATAAATTCAAACAGACCTCCAGGCAGCAACACACATTTAAAAACTCCAATCGTTAATTAATTGATGATGCTATTAAGCAATTAAACGTGAAGTATATACTTTCAAGAAATTCTGAAAAGAACTTCCAAGTTTTTAAAAAGGAACATATCTAAAAAGTAACTAACGTTACAAAGACTTTTCTACCTAATGATAACATTATTTAATCAGTGCATCTAGGCACTATTATCAAATCTTTGTAAACACATTTCTAAAGACATTACTAAAATGATGTTTAAATGCCTAATAAATTTCTGTTTAGAAATAGGTATGTTAGATAAACAAACCTATTAAGTAAAAATAAAATTAAGTTAAATTTAATTCATAAGAACTTCATGTACTAGTAAGTATGTGCGTATTTAAAAACATCAAGTAAATCTAGTGTAAATCAATAGCAGAATAGTTAGTATTATTTCGTTCCCAACACAGTGTCCACAGCAACAACAACAGAAGTACATTCAATACATTCTTGTGAAATTGATTCATATGTTAATGATAAACTATCTTTTCAATGCCAATTTTTTCAAAACACAAGAAATAGAAATCTGTTCATTTAACCCTGGTCTGTCACCAGCTGCAGTTCTAATTTGCCAAAATAATTCCTCCATCTCTAACTGGATTTGCCAGGGGCCAATGTATGGAGTGTAGTCTACCTGCTTTAACACTGTAAATTTAAATTTGTGTGTTGGGTGTTCCATAATGTGGCAAGCTAGTGCGTTTGACTCATTTTTCTTATTAATAGCATAACAATGCTCATATATGCGTTGTTTTAGCTTGCGCTCAGATTTTCCTATGTAAAAAGCGTAACAATCTGAGCAGGTTGCTACATACACTATCGCTTTAGAGTTGCAGTTAAATTTACCCCTAATTTTATACTCAGTGTTGTTAATGTTTACAGAATACCCTTCTTTTATAAACTTGCATTGGTTACAAAACCCACATTTTGTCATACCAAAGTTATGTGTACGTGTTGTAGGTTTACCGGTTTCTAATAAGTTTTTCAAGTTGACCCCTCTTCTAAATGTAATAGATGGGGGGCCCCCAAATTTTTCATTAAGATTTTTGTCCCTTGAAAGTATAACCCAATTCTTGCATAAAATGTCACGAATGAATTTGTGATCTATAGAAAAAGTACACAAAAACTTTAGGTTACACTGTGGTTCACATTGGGCAGCCTGAACAGGGTGTCCACCCTCGAGTTGGTTGTTTGCAAAAAGAAGTTGTACTTCTGTGTTTAATATGGGACTAAAATGCCCTACATTTCGTTTCTGTACTACTTCTTGCATTATATCCCCTACCATCTTGCAGGGGTAACCCCTGTTGTGGAACATGTTAGAAAGCTTAACACATTCATCGAGGAAATCTTTTTCTTCAGTTACCATCCTAGCCGCCCGTACCATTTGCCCTTTCACTACAGCTTTTTTCTGATGGTACGGGTGGCTGCTAGAGAAATGTAAAAAGCCATTAGAATGTGTAGGTTTTCGGTAGATGGTACTTTTAAATCTAAGATTATGTTCATCCTTGTGTAACCATATGTCTAAGAAATTAATACTTAGCGGGTTACTTTCAAAGGTAAATTCCAAAAAGTTTGTCATGTTAGACATGGTAGTGATAAAGGGTAGGATGTCTTCGTGGGGTCCTCTCCACAAAAAGAACATGTCATCCAGGTATCTTGTGTACCAGGCGACATGCCTTTTAAATGTTGGATCACAAAATAGGAGAGAGTTCTCCCAATGGGCCATAATGCAGTTGGCATAGGCCCCTCCACAGGGGGAGCCCATTGCCACACCAGATGTTTGTAAATACATACGGCCATCAAATTTGAAGAAGTTACATTTAAGAATTAATTCAAGAAGATTCTCCACTATGCAGATGGTGTTATTATCTACTTTCCTGTCAAACATGAATTCCCTGATCCACTCCAGACCTATGTCGTGGGGTATGGCTGTATATAGATCCTTTACATCTACTGTAAGGAAAATGAACTCAGAGTCAAATGGAATGTTGTTAATGTTTTTCAAAAAGCTCCAAGAGTCCTTGCAGATTTGCTTCTCGTTGGCAATAAGTGGTTTTAGTAAAGAATCTATATAGGAGGCTGCAGCACTCAGAATTGACCCTCTCCCGTCAACAATAGGTCTAAAGGGTGGGTCCTGTTCTGATTTATGAATTTTGGGCACGCCAAATAAAGATGGTAATTTAGGGGATGGGATACTTAAATACGTGTGCAGTTCAATGTCAATAGAGTTGTCAATAAACAAATCTTCTATGACATTGTTAACTTTACTATATGCGATGTTAACTTCGTTAATGCTAACTTCCTGGTATGGACCCAAAGTCTTACAAGTACTCTCTGTAGTCTGTAGTCTTAAATTTCTTGATCCACGCATCGTGGATATCCTTCTTCCTCTGCCCTAGGTCATTATAGTGAACCTCACCACTGTGTGGGATACTGATGGCATTGGTTACAGCCTAGGCCAAACTATTCCAAGTTTCCAACTTATACTGGGAGCCAGAATAGCCCCCCTTCAGAAGCCTGGGACTGTGGTGTTTAACTAATAGTCCAGTAAAAATTTTGGACACCTGAACACCCCATCTCTATGCCCTAAACATGACACCTTCTACAGAAATGCCTGCCATTTCTACCAAGGGTCAAGAGCAATGGAGATTGATGGTTTCCCACCAATTCCAGTTATCACATTTACTGGGAGTGCGCAGATTGAAAATGTTGAGCTGCTCTTACTATCATGCAAATATGGTGCTTGGCAGTGCATACCTCCGAGCACCATATCTGCATGATGGTAAGTGGAGTGCAACAGTAGTAAGCAAAGCAAGTTCAAGATTATTGGATGTACAGGCAGTTGTGTATGTGTGTAACCCAAATGTGAAGGCCATGGCAATCCAGATAGCGGAAATATTCCTACAGGAATATAACACATACTATACCCACAGTCATACATTTGAGAATAAATGTGATAATACATACATAAATGAATACATAACTGACACAATGCTAGTGCGTCAGCCCTCATACATATAATCAATAGCTACACCATGTCAAGTGCTATAAGTGGGAGTGACTATAATGGGAAGTGAAACAACAATTAAACTGTTTGAAATATGCTGTATTCAAACCCAGGACCATGTGCATGGTAGTGCTACACTTACACCTTTTGCCACAAGAAGGTTGAGAAAGCACTTGTCTATGTTGCAGTTCATTGCAATAAACTGCAATGTCACAACAGTAAAACAAAGGTTGGACACCCTGAATTAGAATCCAGGATCATCTGTACTCCAGCCTTACACTTAACACCTACTACCACAGGACTAGTTACATGAGATTCCCTATTTTACTAATCATTCTTAAGGTCTCTCTGTTAACTGCAGTGTAACATAGCTTATCAGGTTTGCATGATGCCCAATAGTATTAAATGAATGTGTCCAGTTTCTATTTTTGGCTGTCTGGATCTTGTCTGTTTCCTGAGTGGTCCAGTTGACCAGTTTGCTCACTGGTGTGCTTTGCACAAATAAGATAAGCATAGCCAAACCTAACATTCATTTTTCTCCCTCTCCCATGCTTGGGCTAAGTGATGTACTGGGCAAATACTGGCCAATAAAAATACATTACTACATAGGTCTGGATTTGAACTCCATTGCACCAGAACACAGGATGGGTGCCTTATCCCTCTTTGCCACACAAACAGCTTTGCAACAAGGAACTTAACTCTATATGCACACAACCAACTGCACAGCATCTACAGTGATATCAAACCATCCAAGTATTATTTGTACATTTAGTAGTTTTGGATGTAGTGCACCTAGTGATCACACAACCTGTCATGATTATTGCTTACAAGTATATATCTATGTCTTACATTTCTGCGTTTGTTGGCTATTCTTCATGTATCTGAGCAGCAATCTGAGACTTGCAATATGTAAGCTATTCTATATAATTGGCCTTAAAATGTGTGAGGATATTAAGTGGAAATAATATCATATGCAGTTGTCAAAAAATGAAGGACAGGTTGGATGTCAAGGAACACACCCTGTGACTTGTGTGCTGCTTACTTACATTTCCAACCTGACATCTAATACTTTGTAGATGTGACCTAGTACACCCACTGGAAGTTAGGCAACCGACAATGCTGTTGTGCTTTCCTTCTCCCAAACACAAATCTGTCACAGTTGCAATCCATTAAAACCAAACACTGACAGCGTGGTTGCACTATGTTTACATCCCTACACAGATCCATTTTTTGGGGATTCAGCAAATCTGATGAGTTCACACCTCATTTACATCTTCACCATGCTGACAGTCCTGAATCTACCCCATACAAAAAGGCAACCATGTAGCTAGGCAAACTGACGGTGAGGAGACTTGTTTATGTGTAGAAGGCTGAAGATGCGCTATTACTTTGGGATATATCTGCACAGAGGAGTATTAAACTTCAGAAGGTATGCTTCCATTTGATCAGCTACATACTGCATATGCTGTAATGTATTTAAGAAAATTCTGAAGGAAAGGATTTTACACTTTTATTTGCATGCATTACTTAGAAGTGTACTGATAGCAGAGGCATGTTTGTCAAGCCATTTCAGAGGTATACATGATTGCCAATACATGAAAATGGAATGTGTTGTGATAAATATGTACAAATGTATCAGGGACAGTTCCTTTGACAGAACATTGAGTATTTCAAATATGGTTTGCTAGCAAAATGTGTCATTTTCCTGTTCTTTTGTTTGTGGAGAGGGGCAATGGTGAGTTACTGTTATGGCACAAACAAAGATAGACTGTTCATTTGTGGGTGGTGGGAGAAAAGGTGAGTTACTGTTATGGCACAAACAAGGATATGTTGCTCTATTAGTGTGATACAAGGATATGCCACTCATTCATATTATTACACAATACACTCCAGGTTCAAGACTTATCTTGTAAATGCAGCAGTTGATACAGTTATGTCCTTCTACACTCCTTTCCATGTCCCTATTCCAAAAGTTTTGGAATATGCAAGACAAACCAGCATGGAGTCTACTAGGGTGTTTTCTAGCTTATTGAATAGCTCCACTGTATTGGTTTGTTTGATTGTCACACAGTTCAACTGCTTATGCTGCAATTAGCATACCTCAGTGTTTACCTAGTTTGCACTGGTGTGGGCACCTCTACTAAAACTTTCCGGGGCCATGTTTGCATTGCTCTGCAATGTACACATGGTGAAAAACAACCATGTAGGCTTTATTGAATCCTGGGGTTCGTCACTGTTAAGACAGGCTGCACCTCTTATGCTGCTTCTCCTTATATGTCTGTTGATGTATTAAATGAGTTCAATCATTTCTGTCAGAGTCACTCCTAATCAGTCAGCTATGATTTGTGAGGCTGTCTTTTATGTTACCAGGCAATGGGCATGGGTCTAATTGGCTCTTGCTATGAGCAGTGAATAAGGTGTCTAATTGTATTTGTTTGAGTCAGTCAATGACATTTTGTTTAATAAAGGACAGAAAGGCCTCTTTTTATTTCATGGACACATTAAGTCATCAAACAAGTCTCAGCTGCAGTCAATGGCCTCATCACCTGTTCTCGTGGTTCAACAATTCATGTGTGATCCATGGTATCATTCTGTCACCTGCAGCTCAGTGGCAGATTACTGAAGGAGTTTGGGGAGATACAACTCCCCCATAAGCACTATCAGCAAAAACAGACTATATCACTTTTTGTGGGATTATGAATGACAATTTTTAATCTAGCTAATTTAGCTGTAGCACAAGACTAAAATTTTAAATATTACCATAATGTGTGCTCAGAGGTAGAAAACATGGGATTGAGTCACATTTGAAGTCTTTTCACACTCCTGATTGCAGGAAGTAATTTTTTTTTGGTTTCGTTTGTTTATTTTTAATCTTTGCAGGGTCACACCAAATGCTGTGGATAAGCTGTGGATAAGCAATGAGCCCGAGGGCTTTCTGATGATGAAAAACAATCATCCTACTGTTTGTTGCTGTAACTCTGTCTTTGCAGGACTACTATGTATTTGGTTGCTGTAAACTGGAATACAAACTGTGACTGGCTGTTTCTGAGAAGTAAAAACACATTAATTTAACCATTATTTATTATTTTACCAGGGTCAGACCTGACACTTTGTGTAGGCAGTGGGTACAGGGCTGTTTTTGGATGAAATTATTACCCTTGCTGTATGCTGTTGTGGCCTACTGTGAATTGGGGTGATGTAAGCTTGAATACTAGCTGTGACTACTGTTTCTGTGAAACAAAGATGCTTTAATGTAGCCATTACTTTTTCCTGGCAGAGTCATGCCAAACATTGTGGGTGTTCAATGAGTATGAGAGCTGCCTGTTAATGAAAGAATGGGCCCTGCTATATGTTGTTTAATTCAGGCTTTGCAGGAATAATGTGCATTTCGGTGAAGTAAGTTGGAATACAAGCTGTGACTACTACTTCTGTGAAGCAAAAATACATGAATGTAACCATTTTTTTTTTATCCTAGCAATGTCAGATCAGATGCGTTGGGTAGGCACTGTGTATAGGGCTGTCTGTGGAACTAATGCATATATGGGCAAAGCAAACTAGAGTGCAGGCTATATCTACTGTTTCTGTGAAATAAAAATATATTAATATAACCATTACTGTTTTTTATATCCTGGCAGGATCAAGTAAGATCTCTACATTATGTGACAGCCACGCTGTTTGCTATTGTAATTCTGGCTTTGTAGGATTAATGTGTGTTTGGATGGAGCAAGCTGGAATACAAACTGTGACTACTGTTTCTGTTTAACAAAAATACATTAATGTATTATTTTTAATCTGGAAGGCTCAAACCAGATACGTGGGTAGGCATTGAATATAAGGACTGTTTCTGGATGAAATGAATGGCCTTCTTGTTTGATGTTATAGTTCTAATTTTGGAGAAATTATGTGTATTTAGATGAAGCAAGCTGCAATGCAAGGTGCGACTTCTTTTCTGTAGATCAAAATACATTAATGTGTCCATTAATTTTTATCCTAGCAAGGTCAAACTAGATACTGTGCATGGGAACTAGGTATGGGAGTTAGCTGATGAAATGCTTTGCCCTGTTATTTTCATTTTGGAGACTATGACTGAGATTCATAATAAAATGGCATGGTATATTTATTCTGTTGTTGGGAGCCATGTCAGCTTCAAGTAGGCAAGTTGATTTAAGCAATTTGGGTAGTAGAATCAATAAAGACTCGACTACACCCTTGATTAGCTTTATATTAACTTTTAGTATGGAAAGCAGGGACATACAAGCTGTAGTAAAGAAAAATTGGAGTCTGTTTAATAATGATCAAGGTCTCTGAACTAAAATAGGGTCGACCCCTTCTTTTACTTTTAGGAGAGGGAATAATTTGAAGAACCTGTTGGAAACTCATAATACGAGTTTAGTCAGTTACCGTGGCATAACAAGGTGTGAGTCATGCAATTATTGTAAGTTTATGGATATTGGCTACAATTTTAGCATCAGGGACAGACGTTATACTGCAACATCTGGAAGGTTCAATTGTAATTCCACCTTTGTGGTTTATTTAGCCCAATGCCAATCATGTACCACCTTCTACATCGGGAAGACCGACCGTAAATTGAGGAAGCAGGTATATGAGCATTTATATAACATCAGGGAGAGAAAATCAAAAATGTATTAGCTAACCACATCAAGCTAAACCCCACTCTTACATTTAAATTTAGGGTGATCGACCACATTACAAAAGATTTAAGGGGTGGACCAAGGTCCCTGCTATTGGAGAGGGTGGAATTAATGTCTCATATCCAATTGGATGCCTGTTATTTCCCAGGCCTCAATGAAATGTGTTCCATACAGTCTCTTTTAAGACTTAAGAACTTAACTAGATAACAATAAGGTAGGGTCTAGTACATAGAAAATAAATACCACGGAGTTCCAATAAGTGCTCCAACACCGCTTAAGTGTGCTGTCACAAAATCCGTTGCAATACCAAAAGCAACTTGCTGAATAAATCCACAGAAAAGCATCCCAAACAGTTCACCAACACGAATGGAATAAAATTCAGCCAGTTTTATTGATATTAACACTCAAAATATACTAGAACAACCCACCAAAATGTAATAGCAATAAATAACTCAGAAAAACGTGTGACAAAAAGTAAAAAACGCTGTATATTAAATACTGCGGATAATATTAAAATTAGGTTAAGCGCTTTCACCCATATTGTATGGGCTTCTTCAGAACACCAATGAATTAAACTATCCACCTTATAAAACTTCTAAGGCACCAAATTTGAATTGAACTATTCAAATGTTTAAAGAAACAGTACATTAAAATGTCAATTCAAATACAGGGCCGAACTGCCCATAACATTGTTTACTTGAATTGTCTTTGTAGCAAAATGGTCCGCTTAAAAACAGTCAACTAAAATAAACTATACAATGCATCTGTAAAATGCACGCTCTATATAATATATTAATTATCAGCTTTTCTTTTTCTTTGTAACATCATTTGCTACTTAGGTTGTATTGTGAAAATGAATCTAAATTTAAATATCAATCAAATGCATAAGTTACCTATCACACTTCCTACACTAAAAGAACCCTCCTTCCTGTTCTATGACTCAAATAACATCTAAATTGTATGTATAATATAAACATAAATATAATCAAAAATGCACATATAAGTATATATACAAATGTGTATATATATGTATACACACGCATACTCGCATATATATGTAATATACATATATTGTTGCGTTAACATATCTGGTTAAAAAATGTTTTGCTGCTTAAACAACATAAATCAACTAAAGACTCCTAAACAATCATATGTGCAATAATAGATATAACAAAAATAATTGTTGGTGACAAGGATAAAAATGAAAACTAAAAACTAATAAAAAATAACACTAATATTATTCCCTGTTACTATCAAAATGGGTCTGTACAATCAAGTTAAATAATGACTCAAAACTTACATATGTAAAATATGTGATTATATGTATTGTGAATTTGTGAGCTATAAATTAAACTCAAGAATAGTCCATTGTCACTAGCGTTAAGTATACACAGGTAGTATGACTATTATAGGCTTTGGTATTGGACCCTATATATGGAGGTAGTGCAGGTTTCTTTAAGGTTTCTTAGCTCTAATCTTTGTGTGAAGTTGGTACATCCAGGCTTTGAGATAATTAAACTCTTGAAAAGTTGAAAAATGTTTAAAAAAGTTTCAACTATATGAAATAGATATAGATATTTTTTATATATTTTTATGCTTTTAACACTGTTTGTAGTTATTAATGGATTTAGGAGAAAGATACTAACTATGTGTGTATTATACCCCTTCTCCTTTTGATTGTTTTCATTGGTTTATTGGCTGATACCTACGTTGTTTATGACTTGTACTTGGTTGTATGTATTGTAAACAAACCCAGGGAAGTTGAAAAGGAGGGCAATATAGTTTATATTTGTGTTTATTTGTTTCTTGATTTATCAACTCTCAAGAATCAATTAGTCAATTAGGAAATAGGGTGGGAGTGAGTATTTAAGTAAAACTTGATCAATACACTGTTATCTGAGGAAGTCTAGTTGCTAACTAGACAAAAAGTGCTTAATCTTATTGTGGCTGTCAGTTTTACTTCTTTTATTAAAGTTCTGTGGTGCCTGTTTTGCTCTCGCCTTTGTTTTTCATTTGTGAATATACCAAAACAATTATTCTAATAAGTGTCCAGTTTGTTCTTAAAAATATCTAAACTAATTGTTGCTTTAATATAATTTTGGTGTTCTGTTCCATGCATCAACTCTCTCAGAGAACTCTTAGTACACCTTCCATCCCTATATAATCTTTTACATAAATTGATGATTCTGTTCTATATTTTGGTAACTCTGAATATTCACATAGGCAGCTGTCTCTCTGAATGCCATAATAACTGAATAAGATCTCCTCTTAACCATCTGTATGAGACACTTTATAAGTTCATATATTTTTAGTCTCTCATAATAACTTAAAATTTCAGTGATAGATGCTCTTGGTATATTTCTGCTGTACTCTTTCCATTTTACTTATGCTTGTTTTCTTATATCACGGCATAATCTTCCATTGATAGTTGTTATTATATTGTTATTTCATGCTCAAGTTTGGGTGTAATGTAACTAACAAACAATATCATCATTTCTGATTTCCTAGACTTATAAATTTTTTATACAAACTGTAATTCTATAACTATCATTAACCAATTGGTAGATATGATTAGAGAAGCTCAAAACTGGATCTATCCATATACCCAGGTCCTTAAATTAATCTACTGTTTCAATCACTGTGTGCTGTATTAAATATTCACCTTTCAGTCTATATCTATCAAATCTCAAATGCTTAGTTTTTGATGTCAACATATAATTACCCTCACTTTGTGTGTTCACTATATATATTTCTAATACACCTGATGCTCTTTTTTGTGCATGGAGCTTTTCGCCCAGGGCCTCTGCTGAAAATGGGCCACTGCCCAGTCAGACTTCTCCCAGTTAACAAAAGTCAAATAAATAAATAAATAAATAAATGGTCAATTTAGTCAAGTTCTTTTGCAGACATTCCTATCTGTAGCTCGTGGAATAAGTTTTCCCATTTTCAAATGTATATACAGACAATAGAACGCCTCAAATGACAAGGATAGATCTGAAAGATACAACCAAAACAAGTATGATCCTAGGACAGAGCCCTGTGGGGCACCCTTACTGTAAACCTGAATTTCACCTATCCATTTACTGTATGATACTCGCCATGTCCTGTTTGTAAACCATGCATCTATCCACCTTATCAAGATTGCATCAATATCACCAAAAGTCAGTACCTTAGAATTTCTCACTTACACACTGAGGATATAGAATGTTTTGAAGCTATGGATCTATTAAGTAATGATTTTTGGCTAGGGGCTATAAGCAGCAGGATTTGAATGCTATATATGGTGAGGTTGCTTCTTTGAGATCAAGCAAGGGCAAACGTTTTTTTTTAAATGCTCATATGAGTCTAAGTTACCACATGATAATTCAACTGGCCATAAAGTTAGACTTTCATTGATTTATGGCAATAATGTGCAGCAGGTCTGCAGCACGGTTAATACATTTTGGCCCATATTACTCTCAGATGACAAGATAAAATCTATAGTGGGTGATAAATCTAGTTATGTTTTTAAGAACAATTTGTCTCTGAAGAGACAATTGTGTTATAGATCTACGGTTAGACCAGTTTTGTCTTCTGAGTGGAAGGGCACCTATCCTTGCAGAGGCTGCAAGGCCTGCTGTCACATTTCTACTAGGGTAGTTTTTCAGCATCCAGTATATGATGTTATATTTAAACCTGACTTATATGTTGATTGTAAGTCCCATGGACTTGTATACTTGGCCAGATGTAAATGTTGCACTTCATTCTATGTGGGGAAAACTGTTAGGATGCTTAAAGAGCACATTCTTCAGCATATGGGTAACATTAGACGTAAAAACATATTTAATGCTCTAGCCAAACATGTTTCTATTTTTACTAATCATAGTTTTGATTTTATAGTGTTGCATTTGCTATATTTTAATAAAAGGCATGGTGATTTTAATAACAGACTTGCAACTGCAGAGACAAAGTAGATTGTAAAGTTGCAGGCAGATAAACTGCCTGGCCTTAATGCCTCTGTTCCTTTAAAACCAATTCTTAAGAAAAGTATACATCAATAATTGATTGCTGTGTTTTATTGGTTAATTGAAGCACGTTTTAGTATTTAATGGGTTCTATTGTTTTATTCTGTAGATCTGATGAAGCACAACTCATGTGAAAGCGCTTATCCGTATTAAAGTTTTATGCTTTACAGCCTTGGTGGATGCCTGGTTTGTTTGAAGCATTTATCGTATTTACTTCCTACTTGGTAACCTTTGGCTTCCTTGGACACATTTTCTCTTTTTAACTGGAAAAATGTTAGGGGCTGCCATTGCTTTGATCCATCAGTGTGTGCTACAGACTGATGGTGGAGAGGAGGATAATACAAACAACTGCCACAGAACAAGAAGGAGGAGAACAGTGTTTAGACCCAGGGTAACCTACCAGGGGCTACATGATTTTGAGATAGTAGAGCACTACAGGATGGGCAGAGACATACTTCAGAAAATCACCAAGCTGTGCCAGCCTCAACTCAGACCCAGAGCCAACAGAGGGGAACCCATCCCAATGGATACCAAGGTATGTGTAGCCTTAAGAATACTAGCGACAGGTACTTTCCAAAGACCTATTGGGGGCATGATGGGGGGGGTCTCACAGGCATCTGCATCCAGAGTACTCCACCAGTTACTGGATGCCATGCTACCACATGCCGGTGAGCACATTTACTTTCCCAATGCCAGTTAGGAGAGGACCAGTAAAATGCATCTCTTCCACCATGTAGCAGAATACCTGGAGGTACTGGGTGCCATAGACTGCACGCACATCCATATCAAAGCACAACCAGGTGAATAGGGTATGGTCTATATAAACCTCTATATAAATACCTCAAGGGATTCCCATCCATCAACTGCCAGGTTGTGTGCAATGCCCAGGGCATTATCATGAATGTGTGTGCTGGCAGCCTTGGAAGCTATCACAACTCCCACATCTGGCATTCATCACAGCTATACCAGGCATTTGCCATTGGGGGCATACTGTATGGCCATCTGATGGGGGATGCTGGCTATGCACTAGAGCTGTGGATGATGATGCCCATCAGAAATGCACACACACCCACACAAGAATGCCATAATGAGGCACACGCACAAACCAAGATCATTATAGAGCGATGCTCAAGTCACGATTCTGCTGCCTTGACATATCTGGTGGAGCCTTGCAGTATTCTCCAGCCACATGTGGACACATATTCACAGTATGTGCCATGGTACACAATATGATCCTGTAGAAACAGCTGCAGCGGGAACAGCATGGGGAAGGGCCATGCAGCCCACCACCACTGCCAAGGTTCCCACAGGCACAAAGGGACTCACAGGAGTAGGCCCCTGAGCCTGCTCCTGTAGGCAGATGAAGGTGTGCCCAGTATGCTCATACCTTAGCAAAGAGGCAATGCATAGCACACACACTGAGACTGTAGGGACCCCAGGAACTGACACCTTTCTCTGACTCACACATACAGCAAAATGGATGACACACACATCATATTACCTGTAACTTGCCATGAATAAGCAGTGAACTGTGTGCATCCAACACAGACAGCCCACAAGCACATTCCCCACAATTGCTGCAAGCATGAAGTAAGCAAGTCTTCTTAATAATAAATGAATGGAATAGTATGTTCTGCTAGAATATCTATGGTAATGCTGCATGCATGTAAGGGAATTGGGTGGCCTACTGGGATAGCAGTACACAACTGACAGCTATGTGGGACATCAGGAAATGTCTGGCCAAAACTGGCTTCCACACACTATGCAATAGTATCCAACATAGCAAATCCCACTGCAGTATATGTGTGAGGACTACTAAGTGGGGGGGGGTCATATGTTACAGGCATGAATGTCAGGGTGAGGGTCCCATAACCACACCTCTTCCCACACATAGAACACCACAGAAAACTGCCTGGTAAAGGAACACAAATGGGGGAAATGTTGAATTAAACCCCTACAGACTCACACAGTGATAGCACAGCAGGACCCACAGTTGCAGTAAGGCTATAAAAAACTCAAATGTATGCCATTTCAATCTGACCTGGGCTCTTTACTGATATGCCTCCACTTCCCAAGACAGGGTACAATAGTATGGTAAATGGAACCAAAATGTAAAGAAAATATCAGCACAGTCTGTGCAAATGTACAGTGGACAGGTGTGCCCCCCATATACCCACACAAATGCAGTAACCTATATGTTTGCATGGAAATAGCAGCATAGCACACATTGGCAGGGCTGTAACAATACGCATGAAAACATGTTGCCTGTCCACAATATGCAGGCATCAATGAGCTATGTGTATGTGTGGTTAATACTGTCTGGATCTGGTCAGAATGTTCACCTGGTAGTTGTCTTGTACTGCCATAAGTACAGTGCTGCCTTTGACTGGGCCATGTGCAGATAACTGCAGTGCTAACCATTATGCATGTCAGTGAGACACACTGCTCTGCCACTGACATACCTGGAAGTCACAGTGCTATGTGGAATATGCTACACATATTAGTGACGTCTTGAAGGGTGTGTAGCAGAGGTGCCAAGGCTTTTGTGAATATAAGTGCTTTGTGGTACTGCTGTCAGTGGTCATTCTCAATAATCCATTTTCTTATGTTTGCTTTTACAAATAATGGACATGCCTGCACAGTTGAATGCACTCTGTACCCACACCCATAACTCCCAACCTCTGACAGCAAGATGGCTGGACAAGGGCAGAAAGAAAAATGGAACAAAGGCACAATGATAGCCATGTGTTGTAAATATCGCCCTTACATATTGAAAAATTTGGTAGGGTGAAGGGTTTGCAGTAATGGGAACTGTCTGAAGGTTATGTATTCTGAAACAGTAATGTCTGTATTATTTTGTAACATACACACTTCAATTATATGTAATTAACTTGCCATAAAAACACAAGTTTACGTAGAAAGGATGAAACCAGGTTGCTGGACTGTTTACACAGCTGTGTGTCATTACTACACTGGCTGTAGCCGCACCTCACAAATGGCCTTGTTGGGCAAGAATTTACATAGCTGGCCTCATAATATTGGTCTGTGCATCATACAATTAGTATTTCTCTGGTAAAGCACTGTGATGATCTGATGATGTCTTGCACTAGATAATGACACAATACATTGCAGTTTCAGACTACAGTTATGTCAGAAAATGTCTGCTAAACAAAACAAGTACCCTAAGGAAAGTCCTGGATATTCATGAGAGGTATGGCTGTAGCACACAAAATCCTGGACTGGAGTACACCTATCTCTGGAATGGAGACCCACCCTAACTATAGAAGGTCACACTGGGCATGCTCCTACACACAGAAACACAGGACATGTTGGAACCCACATTTGGAATATATGACTGTATTGTGTATAAGTAGGTACTGGGCTATTGGCCCTAGGGCCTATATAAGCCTAGCCAAAAGGGTACACAGGCTTTTGCCACCCAAGAAAATTATTTTCCTGTGTCCGTGTTGAGCAGAGCCACAGAAATGATCCCTGGGGTGAATTTCCTATCTCCCGTCCAATAATATATGTCCATGCATGCAGGCAGCTATGTACTCCTCAACTGTTCACACACACACACACACACACACACACACACACACACACACACACACACACACACACACACATACACACACACACCAGACAGGATGACCCTCAGCTAGCTGTATGTGGCCCATATATGATATATCTGCATCTGTTGCATGATATACACACACACATATATATGGGTAACAGTTAACAAAATATGTCAAGCATACACACTCATAGATGTGGGGAAGTGAGAGAAAGACAGTGATACAGAGAGAGACACAGGGGGACACAGAGTGAGTCAGACATGCAGATACCCTGAATGGCATACAGTGATATCCTGCTGTGGGCAGTGGCATACCAGCTGTAAACAATCACACATGCCAGCATAAAAGGTGAGTCCCATTGTGTAACAGTACTGAGGTTGAGTTTATAATATCACATCACCTGCATGTGTGTGTGTGTGTGTGTGTGTGTGTGTGTGTGTGTGTGTGTGTGTGTGTGTGTGTCTCCATAGGTCCAAGTATTGGGAGACTCTTTCCACTCAGTACACTTCACATTGCCCTACTTCACAAGATCTTCTGCTTTCATTCACCTTAGAAGTACCATTGGACACTGATCACTCATATAACTTCTGGAGCAAGTGTGACAACTGTGTAACACTATAGTAGAAATAACTAGATATGTAGGGGTTCTACTCTCAATACTGGCAGGTGTGTGAGTGTGACAGTTGTGTATATGAGAGTGAGGGGGTGTTTGGAGGTGAAACAGTTTTAGGCCATTCCCACCCACAACACTTCCTAGTACCCCACATTATCAGTCCTATTGATGTCATTCCCCTTATTGGCACCTTTGGCCAGTTGTCAGCCCTGTAAGCTCTGTAATATGTGTGATAACTGCACAACACAATAGTACAAATCACTAGCTAGACAGGGGTTCTAATCTCAGATCTGGCAAATGTGTGTGTGTGTGTGTGTGTGTGTGTGTGTGTGTGTGTGTGTGTGTGTGTGTGTGTGTGTGTGTGTGTGTGTGTGTGTGTGTGTGTGTGTGTGTGTGTGTGTATGTTTGTAAGAAGAAGCATTTTGATAAGTCTCCCACCCACTGCCCTACTTTATCACTCCTGCTGATGTTTTTCCCCTTAGCACCTTTGGGCAGTTGTCAGCCCGGTAAGCTCTGTAACATGTGTGATAACTGCCGAACACTATAGTACAAATAACTAGATAGGCAGAAGCTCAACTCTCAGATCTGGCAAATGTGTGTGTGGGTGTATAAGTGTGTGTGTAACTGTGCATGTTTGTAGGAAGGAATATTTTGATAAGTCACCCACCCTCTGGCCTACTTTATCAGTCATGCTGATGTCACTCCCCTTATAGGTTCATAGGTGTGTACTAGGCTAATGGCTCTGGAGCCGTTACAAGCCTAGCCCATAGAAGTTCACTGCCATTGTGCCACCCAATGTTAGTTCCCAGTGACCCCATCTAGTAGATTCACTGGAGTGATCCCTGGGGTGAACTTTCTATTACCCATCCACTCATCAAGATCTTTCTGGAGCAGGGTCATCTAGGTGCTTTGCTTGACATGTATAGGAAGTCTGTTCCAGGGCAGGTGCAGTCTCTGGGTGAGGAACCTGTCCCTCCCGCATGTTGTGTTGACTGTGGTAATGAGGTTGAGGTCCCTGCAGTGTGTGGTGCAGAGAGATTGGGATGTCTTTAGATGAAGAATTTGTAAAAGAGCTGGGTCAGATATGGCTTTGCAAGTCAAGCAGAGATCACCTCTAAGTAGGTGATATGAGACAGAGAATAGCTGGAATCTTTTGAGTTTGTCTGTGTAGGACATGTGTTTAATGCCTAGGATTCTCACCAGCTGTTGCAGGTGTTTAGTGAGGTACATGCCAAATGGGCCATTATACTTGATGATTGGTGTAATGAGAGAAGAGCACAGAGAGATGATGACCTCCTTCTTCCTGGATGCAAAACCCTTGGTAATGAGATGTGCCACATAGAAGGATTTCCTCACCTCAGTGGCAATGTGGTGGTTAAAGGAGAGGTTGCTGTCAACCTGTGCCCCGGATCTCTTATAATGCCTCCAGTGTTCAGTGGACTCCCATCAATGTGGTACTTAGTGGGAACTGAGATTTTACCAAAGGGGCTGATGATGCATTTTGTGGTGTTAAGCTTCAGGCCATGGTTTCCACACCAGTCAGTGGTCTCTGAGGCCTTTCTATAGGATCTCTGCATTGGTTGTGGAGTTACTGATGGCTCCCAGCTTGATGTTGTCTGTGAACCTGGTCAGCAAGAGTTCCTTTGTGTTGGCCTGGACTCCTGAGAAGTACATGCTGAACAGGAGAGTACCTAGGACTGACCCTGTGGGACTCCATTCATGACTGGCTGGCAGTCTGACTTGACGCTTGCTACTTTCACACTGTGTGATCTATCTGTGAGCCAATTTGCAACCTCCCTAGTGATATAGGGGTTGATGCCTAGTGTTGTAGGTTCATCCATAATTCCTGACTGAGGAATGGTATCAAGAGCCTTTGCCAGATTTATGTATGCTGTATGCAGTGCCTTACTGTCATACATAGCCCTGGTGATTGACTCAAAGAAGTCAACCAGGTTAAGCAGGCATGATCTCCCTTTCACAAAGCCAAACTGTATGGGGTCCAGTGTTAGGAGATTACCTATATGTTTGTTGATCAGGTCCCTGATGATGCACTCCATAGCTGTACATATCAGACTCATCAGGCTACAGGACTGATAATTCCCAGAGTCTGTAGTTGCCACACCTTTATGGAGAGGGATGACTGTAGCAGTACACCATTTGGGAGGGACAAAGCCTGAGGTGAGGCTGTGACTAAACAGGGTGCACAGATGTGCTGCCAGGTATCTTTGTAGTTCATGTAGAACACAGCCAGGGATAATTTGGGGTCCGATGGAAGCTGGATTCTTGCCCTTGGACAATGCAGGTGTAACTTGGGCGGCAGTAATCCTGGGTGGCTTGCATTCTTCTGGCATTCTGATTGTTCCCTTGGGGGGAGAGGGGAAAAGCTGGCACTGAATGTGTTGGCAAGAATGTTGGCAATATCTGTTGGTTCAGTATAGGAGGTAGCAGTGTGCAGTAACTCAGAGCACTTCTGGGTATAGGCGTGGAGGTTCTTGATATCACTATCAAAGGATTTGTGATTGTTGTCAGTGTCTGTTGCAATTCTGCCATCATAGGGGGCTTTAGATGGTTTCATGAGGGATTTCAAGTTGTTGTTGAGGCTATTAAGGGAGTTTTACCACTCCTGGGACTCCATCTATTTCTGCAACAGTTTCTTCCTTCTGTTGTACAGGTTATTAATAGCAGGGGACCACCAGATTGGCCTCCTGTGTTTGGAGGAGAGTGTCATGGTTCTGTTGGGTATGGCTAGTTTGATGCATTGATGTACATGTTTGTACAGTGCATTTGTGTATGATTCTGCAGTCATGCAGGTATTTTCCATTGGCATGGGTGCTGTGATGTTAGCCACCTCTGTTCTTATAAGTCCAAAGTCAGCTTTGGAGAAGTTTTTCAAGGTGGTTACCTTTGCAGGGGGTGTGGGTGAGATGTGGATTTCCATGGTGATTACTCTATGTTGGATCTGACCAGGTAGTGATTGACTACTGTTGTTAAGCAACGGTCCCATATGTTAGTAATCAACACAGGTCAAGGATGCTGCTTCCTCTACTGGGTGTCAGAATGAGCTGATCCAGGGCATTGGAACTGATGAATTCCAGGAAGCATTGGGCCAGTGTATTGGTGCTTGAGTATCTTTCCCAGTTGATGGAGGGGTAGTTGAACTCTCCTAAGTGTTGGGTTGGACCTTGATAGACTCCACGGTGTTGAGGAATGTGGATTGAGAGTCTGTGGCATGGATGTGGATGTATAGGAGGCTATGACCTTGATTGCACTATTACCCATTGTCAATTGTACCTGAAGTATCTCAGATGCATTATGCTGGGATACTACTCTGGATATGTGCATATCCATTATTACTATAGAGACACCACCACCTTTGTTGCTGTGGTCCATGTTTTGAGGCTGACAAGTGTGGAATGAGTTATAGGCTGTTAGTGCAGAGGTGCTGTCTGCTGCTGTAAACCAGGTCTCTGTTACAGCACAAATGTCAATGTTCTCCATTTTGAGGAGTGCTTCGAGAGTGGCTGCATCTCGAGATGTAGATGTCTAGTGTTGAGCAGCATAACCCTCAGTTTGCATATATGTATAGCTGTCACGGTGGTGATTTCATTTGGAACACCACTTAAAAAGGCACTATAGGGGTGAAAAGACACTTAGTACCTTGAAACCCAGGGGTGACAGATGCAGGCTATCTTTGGCAAGCCATCGCAGTCTGTCAATCATGTCATCCCAAGCAGACAAATACTGGATCCCATGAGAGTGACACCAGACACTTAAACCAATTGTTGAAGTCAATCATTTGTTGTTTGTTCTACTATATCATTCTGGGTGACAGTAGTATACTGCTCAGGGTTACTGCAATACCTGCCTGGCCCACATAATCCGAGAGCTCCACAATCTCTCTTTTCATATAGTCCATGGAGGAGCATCTCATGCCATTCACATGCAAATGGACGATGACAGAGTGATACTTGTAGTTGTTGTGGAGTCGCCTGACTGGGTGTGTTATGTGTTGGAGTGTGGCACCTGACAGACAGCTGGCTGTTACCTCCTCCATGTTCAACCTAGTGAATGGGATATCTGTGTGCCTCATTATTGATTCACCTATGCTTACTGTATCAGGCAAGGTGGTTAGCCTTTAGGACAGGTTGAAGGACACACTGTGTAGGTGAGATATGTATCCTGTGGTTTGTGCTGTGTTGTCGTGGTTGAGTGGGTGTCTATCTTGGTGGTCTCCACTGTTTGAGTACATGTCTCTTGAGTGCCTCTGTGACGGTGGGTGTGTGGTTATTGTTTGTATGCCAGGGCTGTGATAATGGATGTTCTGGATGGGTATGTGTTCCATGTGGTGTGTTGCAGGTATTGACTCTTCTCCTCTTGACCAGATAGTCCAGTCTTTGCTGGAGAGTGCATATCTTCCAATTTGGTGATATAGGGGAATCTCTCACAAGTCTGAGTGTTGAGAGTTTAGAGGATAGGGTTGTCTTTGTACATGAGGCAATTGCAACAGTGCCGCAGAATGCCCAAGTGCACCAGGTTAATGAGCAAAAGCACAGAGAGCTGTACTTTAATCATGCTAGGAGGGGTGGTCATAACTACTAAGTAATGGAGCTAATTCTGTAAGGAAGGACTACTGCTGATGGCGCTCAGGTGTGCTAGAATAATTGATAAAAAAGTGTTGAAATGCAAAGCTATTAGGCTATTTGAAGTGCAGGAGAGAAAAAACTAGCAAGATCTAAGGGAAAAACTGAAGGCAGACTTTCTGACACCTGTAACAGTTTACCTCAGCTGTGCAGTTATCAGCACCTTTGGCCAACCGTCAGCCCTGTAAGCTCTGTAGTGAATGCAATAACTGTGCAACACTGTAGTATAAATAACTAGATAGGCAGGGGGTTTAATCTCAATACTGACAAGTGTTTGTGTGGGAGTCATATACTGTGTGTGTTGTACCATTTTGAGTTGTGTACCACCCTGTAAACTTCCCATCACCCTACTTTACTAGGCCTTCTGATGTCATTCACCTTAGAAGTACCTTGGGAATAGGTGAAATCATGTAAGCTCCATGGTGCATCTGATAACTGTGTGACACTATAGTAGAAATAAATAGATAGACAGGGGTTCTAATCTCATCAGGGCACGTGTTTGGGTGAAAATCATATACTGTGTGGGTTATACCATTTTGAGTTGTGTACCACCCTGTAAACTTCCCATCACCCTACTTTACTAGGCCTTCTGATGTCATTCACCTTAGAAGTACCTTGGGACTAGGTGAAACCATGTAATCTCCATGGCGCATCTGATAACTGCATAATAACTAGATAGGTAGGGTTTCTAATCTTAATACTGGCAACTTTGTGTGTGTCTTGGAATGAAGATCATATCCTGTTTGGCTGATACCATTTTGATTTGTGTGCCATCCACTCCTGTTTACTACCTCCTGATGGCATTACTTTATATAGTGTGGTAATGGCATCTGCCTCACATTTAGCATGTTAAACCATTGTGTACTCCATACCAGTCCTCTGTACAGACATCTATGGAATATCCAGATGTTTGCAACATATATGTGGTCTATGTCCCTTAGCAATGCCCATGTATGTGAAAATTGTTGCCAAATTGGCCACAGTGAGTGTAGTGGCACACATGCCAGCATCAGGCATCATACCTGACTGAAACATCATGCTGATACGATGTCTGCGACACTTTCACTTGTCCAGGCTTGTAGGAGCAATACATGACTCTGCATCCTATTTCTGGTGGGTTATCTCACCATCCATGAAGGCATTCAGAACATTACATGTTGTAAGAGCTAGTGTGTTATGTCTCATGTATATAATCTATGTGGGGCATGTAATGTGTATGTAGTAGTACAGTACATCAAGGTGGGAATGCAGGTTTACTAATCTGTCTATTGCCAACTGTTTTATGTTACTGTGTGCACATCCCCATGTGTCAGTCCTTACTGGGTGTATGCATAGGATATGCCATTTTGTCTCCCTGTTCCACTCAGTGAATTCAGGAATACATACCACAAATCTGTCATACACAGTATCATGCATGCCCTCATCATCTGTATTAGGGCTGAGTGTATGGGAAAGAAATGGCAGGGCGAAAAGGTGTTGACAGGTGAATCTGTTGCAGTTAATGTAATGGCTATGCTTGTGAGGGACCTGCTGACAGCACTGAAGTAACCTGTTCTGTATGTATGAGCCTGTGGTACTACACAACACTGAGCTGACATGTCTGAAGGCTACCTGTCTGTGACAAGGGGTATGTATGCAAGGTCACACTGTCTGACAGCAGTGTCCCTCAGACACTGTTGCATGCATACACACATGGTACTTGTACATATAAAGCTGTACCTTGACTATGACGTGGTCAGTGTAGTCTCACTCTTCCATACTCCCTCTTGGGAATGTCTGCAGGGCCACAGTCTGCAGACACACAGACACCTAGAACACAAACAGAATACAGCATGTCAGACTACATTCAGTCAGTGGTTCTAACAACAATAATGCATCCTGGATAATAAGGTAGATACACCTGTATGTGTATCCATAACAAATGCAAACAGACAGCACCATACATAGTATTACATAGCTGCACTGTACTATAGTCACTCTGTGCATCAGACCCATATTAGCATGTCCCTGCATCAATGGTATGGATAACAGGAAGGTGGCACAAGTATTGTCACATGCACAGGGTGTGGTGTGGGTTTGCCAGAGGCCTAGGCTGGGCAATACGGTTGACATCATGTGTGTGTGTTTGGAGGGGTGTCCAATAGATGGGCTGTGCAGAGTTGCTGTGTGTGTCTGGAAATTACCTGCCTGTGATACAGATGTGTGTGTGTGTTTGTATGCACACAGTCATGCCATGTGGCTGGCCTACACAAGGGTACATTGGACAACTGTGGACCATATATGGCAGGGTGTCCATTTCACTGTCTCTGGCAACAGACACAGGAACTAGTCCTGCCAGGGGTATCACTGGCACCACCAGGCCCAAGGCCAGATGCAGTACTGCTTCCTGATGGCGACTGCTGTCTGCTGGATCCATGCCATTGACAGGACCGGACAGGACTGTGTGCCCATGGCCTGCTCAAGTGTGATGTGGACAGCAACCCCCCTTTGGTAGTGCTGGTGTCACTGCCACTATGGGAGTGTAAAGGTGCATGGCCCTGTAGACTCTCAGCTGTTGTTGGTGCTGACCTACATCCAAGTGGCTGATGCCCATCTCCCACCACATGCTGTAGCAAGGCATGCCACTGTTGAGGATTGCCAAAGTCTCTTCCCATTATCTACTCATGACCTCAGTACTTTGACATGTGGTCTCAACAAGGTCATGTATGTCACCTCATAAATCAGGAAGAGTTGCGCCCACCGCCCTGAGTATTTGTCTGGTGTGGCATTCACTACATGCCTGTGCAACCATGACAGCCGAAACATGTGTCTGGTGACTCCTGCTGTGGCACTTGTGACAGCGGATTGATAAGCAGTGATCCTCCTGCGAGCACCCCTATCCATCCACCTGTGTGGACCTCATCTGCACTCTGGCTATGGCCAGTGTCTACACTCACACCTGCCAGCCATAGTCACCACACTAGCCTGTTCAGTGCCACCACCTGCCAACTGCCCATCATCTGTGGCCACTGGTGATGGGGTATGTGTGGGCATTGTCACTGTGTGTGGAGATGGTGTAGACAAGAGTGGGATGCCAACCAATGTCATAGATTCAGCCCCTGGCAACCCCACCTGTATCTCGCTATTCCTGTCATCATTGTTAGAGTTTGCAGAGATAATGAAATCAGTTTTCAAGCATGAGGGACCCCAAACCTATCGCCACCTGTGATAGGAAGACAACATATGCACATTAATACCTGCATTTTGAGGTTGGCTGGTACACACACACGCACACACACACACACACACACACACACACACACACACACACACACACACACACACACACACACACACACACACAGAGACACGCACACACACACACACACACACACACACACACACACACACACACACACACACACACACACACATACAAGTGAGGTGGCAGAAATCTGTTACACAGACCATACATTACCCAAATGGTGACATGCATGACACACGGCCTTCAACATTATGCATTGTAGCCAGTTTTACTACATGTAACTAACAATACAGGGGATATGTGATTAGTGATAGTAGGTGATGGCTCTTCCCCAGCACAGACTGCACTCATATAGACATCACTGCTGTTCACCCGTATAGCACAGTGACAAGTACTGCAGAACATACCTCACAACTGTACAGATCCTCACAGGATGTGTAGATGTCTGGCTCATATGTTTGCTCTGTTTCTCATAACCCCTGTGTTTCTATAATACATAACTGGGATGATCTGAGGAGTGACATCACTGATTAATGACATACATTTGTGTGTCAGACCTCGAAACCAGCAGAAAATGTATGGTCCCACAATCTCTGTTACCACCAACCTTCTAAGCTTACAGTGGATATGATGTGTACACAACCCTGTTAACATGCCATGTTCTTGTAATATATGAAATGACAGCACAATAATGCATTCAAATATGTTACCCACCTTTCATGTGACATATGAACTGTGCAATCCAATCGATAAACAAACAAATGTGTTAAGTGTATAAAATAATGACTGCAATATATACAATATGGTGGTTGCATAAGTGTGCACACCCTTAAAATGATACTTTGTTGAAGCACCTTGTAAGTAACTTACAGCATTCACTCTTCTTGTAAAGGTGTTGATCAGCATGGCACATCTTGACTTGGCATTATTTGGCCACTTTTCCATGCAAAGGTCACCCAATTCTGTCAGATTGCAAGGGCAGCTCATGTGCACAGCTCTCTTCAGGTCACACTGGGGTTTGTCTATCTGGTGTAGGTCTAGGCTCTGGCTGGGCCAATCCATAACCATGAGAGTGTTCAGGAGGAGCCTTTCTTAGGTAGCTTTGGATGTATGCTTCGGGTCTATGTCATGTTGAAGGCTGACACCCCTCCCCATTCTCAGCATTCTTGCAGATACCTGATGGATTTGGGTCAGACATGGGTGTTATTTGGAACTGTTCAGAATTCCCACTACCATGACTACAGGTCCAGTTCTGGATTTGGAACAGCATCCCCACAGCAGGCTTATGCCACCAGTGTCACTCACCATGGGGATATTCATGTTCAGGTTAAGAGGGGTGTTGCTTGTGCACCACACATACCTTTTGGTATTGTGGCTGTGAGGTCGATCCATAGTCTCATTACACCATAACACATTTTCACACATGCCTTTGGGAGACTTGATGTGCTGTATTGAAAATTGTATCCACCCCTGGATGTTTTTTTAGTGTGGGGAAATGCTTCCATCGTCTGACCATACCCAATAGGCCAGGCATATGCAGAATATGGGAGAGTCTTCTCACATGTAGTACACAACACCAGTACTTGCAAGAGATTCCTGCAACTCCATCAGTGTTGCTGTATGTCTTCTGGTAGCCTACCTGACCAGGTTTTGACATGTCTTGTCATCATTTCTGGAGGGACATCAGGTTCTTTTCAATGGCACTGTTCTCCCATATTCAATCCACCTTTGAACAACTGTCTCCACTGTATTCCATAGTGTATGCAATGCTGTGGTAATGGTGCATTCCCTACTCTTGACTGATACCTTCCAATATGAGATCCCTTTGCTGCTTTGTATGTTGTCTGCAAGCCATGGCTCTTGCTGTTGTAGGCAACTGAGCAAATGTCATAAATATCCTACTTGGACAGCAGACTGTTATTTGGTGTTACTCAGAATGCCTTTACTTGATGGAAGGTGTGTACCCAAGCAGACTGAATGCTGTCAGTAAATCACAAGCTGCTGTAATAAAATATTATGTGAAGGGTGTGCACACATATCCATCCATCTTATTGTAAGGTTTGTATACTCCATATTTGGTACCCAACAGATTGATTGGTTTTACAAGTGAATTGTTCATGTCATAGGTCACATTACAGGCTGGAAAAGGTGTAGACTGACATACCGTGGTCTCAATTTTTATATGTATCACAAACACCTGGCATCTTAACAGGGGTGTGTATACTGTTTATATCCACTGTATGGGAGTAATATTTCACACATGTACCTACTTTAGGCCGTTTGCCCCCCCCCCATTTTGTTGATCTCTGTCCAGAAGTCTTGCACTGACAGGTTGTGAGGTATACTGCAGGGATGTTACATTCTCTTCAGATAGGCCCCTGTGGTGACCACTGTGATGCAATGCAGTTAACCCCACCACAAGTGAACATGCACATAAAGCAGTATGGCTATGAGTGACAGTTTTGTGCCTGGTACATTGCATGGCCTTCACATGCTTGGTGTATTTGCAAACCACAACAGAACAATTCAATACACACCAGCTTTAGGCTGCCATCCCACATGCAGACCAGATGGATCTACATAGTTGTGGGAGAGAAGTATTGTCAGCAGACTCACATGTGGCATTGGTACAGGATGGGTGTAGCATGTCTGCACATTTACAGTACAACCCCCAATGCTACACAGTTTGCTTTCCTTCATCATAGATGTGCACTTCTGTGCATTAGAAAACCCCATCCACAACTGCAATCTGACCTGACACATGCACGTAGATACCCTATAAATACAATTATGTCTGCTACACTAGTCTAGTAATCTCCACTGGGGCCTTACCTGCACACTCCTCATCCATTGTCTCGGTGCCACCCAACTCCAGCATGTGAGGAGGTCTGTACCCTGATGTTGTACTGGGATGGGTGCCCCAAGTTTGCTGAGGAGCTCCTCTGTGAGTGTTATTGGGGGCTGCATGGCTGGGCCCCCACCAGTGGCTGTGCAATCCCGGGCCACTGCAGCAGCCCTTTGCCAGGCATCGCAAATGAGGTCATTTGTACGATGCCAGACCTGCTCGTATGTATGTGCGTGCAGGCCGACATCATTTACCCTGTGAAGAAGGTCTTTCCACAGGCCGGTCCTCTCCCACAAATGCTGCTGACTCCGGCCAAACATTTGGCATGGTTCTATAATATGGCTTCTATGATTATATTTGTCACAGCCACTGAGAAAGTAGACCATTGCTGATGCAACATTGCACCTGGAAGACATAAAAAGGGGAACACATCACAGGACCTCATACATTTGGCAACAGTATGTACAGAACCTTCACAGCTACATTGAATATCAGTAGCCACCACTCACAACCATAACATACCCCTGTAATCTATCAGCACTGTATCTTCTTAAATTGCATTGCTGGTCCTGATGTATCATATTCCCCCCAATGAGAGCTAGCTAATTTCATAATCCTCTACTCCTCATTAATTTCTGTGTAGAGGGATGACATTAGCCATCTTCCATGCAGATGGGATGTGGATGGAGCCAAGGCTTGGTGTGACAGCAGTGTGTAATGGAGCTGGGATCACATGCCTGAGTTCATGTAGAATGTGGACAGGGATGTTATCAGGTCCCATGGATACTTATATTTGTGGCCTTTCAGTAGGCAATATGTACCTGCTCACCAGTGATGATGGGAGGAGAGTGGGTGCTGTGCATATCCACCTATAGTGATGCTGAGCTGGAGGGTGATGTTTGCCCTAAACCTATCTGCAGCACGTCGGCTATAGCTATGTTCTGTATGTATGCAGTCTGAGTGACCACCATTACAGGTTGGGTTGGTTCGTTGCCTCTGAAATTGCAGACATATGTGAAGATGGCCTTGTGATTGGCCTTGGTGGATGTGTCCAATTTGTACTCATACTTAGCCTTACAGTACTCCACCTGTGACTTTATACACTTGATCAGACAAAGGCTGACTTGATGCCAAGTTGGTGCCAGTTCTTAATTTGTCCTGTACAGCCAATATAGGGACCAAGTCTGTGGTTTTTGTATTGCTGCTGTCCAGAAAAGGGGATTATTCTACTTTTGTGGAGGCAGGTTGTACAAGTAAGGTATTGCTGAGTCCATACAGCTATGTTGGTGTTCATATAGCTGTATTGTAGTAGGCATGGACACACAGTCATAACACAGTTGGACATCTATCCAATTTCAAACAGATAATTATGCTCATTGTAGTACCAATGGCTGTGTCAGGGCAATGCAACAACCAGTAGCTGTAGAAATGTCACTCTGTTGGCTGCACAGTAACTAAGATTACACGTGTAAAACATGTACAGCTCATTTAACTGACATGTTGCATTCCATGTCTGGTCTTATGAGGTGGCCAGATACACCTACTCATACTGACACGTGCACAGGTAATTCCTGATATACATTTCTATTCTTATAGCTGTATGGCACACTTTATTTACACTCTTGATGCCCACTCATCCCTCTCAACCCCATTACAGAAGGACATCTATAGAATGCCACACATACATGGGGGAAAGGGACAAAATTAGTGACACTTTTGTAATATCGCTGTAACACACTTGAGTCATTCAATAGCACAGTCACCTTTGCATTGACAGACATACCCTGAAGGATGTCCAACACTCATATGGCAGGAAAAGAGGAGGAAGGCTAGGAGTGTGGTAGTGAGGGTAAGAACTTTTAATGTTGGCAGTATGACTGATATAGGGGACAGACCTAGCTGATATGATGACCACAGGAAGGTGGATATATTGTGTGTGCAAGAGACCAGATGGAAGGGGAGCACAGCTAGGTGTTTCAGAGGCAGGTCACAATTGTGCTATCAGGGTGTGGATGGGATGGGAAAGGGGGTAGGGGTTATCCTGATGGAACAGTATGCCAAGGGTGTTTTTGGGGGATGATATGAGTGTCTGATAGAGTGATGTTTATGAATCTGGAAATGGATGGTGTAATGATGAATGTTGTTAGAGCATATGCTTGTGCAATGGATGAGAAAGAGAAATGTGAAGTCAACTGGATGACATGGTGATGGCTGTACCCAAGGGTGAGAGAGTGGTAATTGCATCAGATTTCAATACCCATGTTGGTGAAGGGAGCAGAGGAAATGAGGAAGGGATGGGTATGTATGGTGTTAAGCAACGGAATGCAGACGGTGAGATGTTAGTAGATTTTGCAAAAAGGATGGACATGGCTCTGGTGAATATATGCTATAACAAGAGGGAGGAGCATAGGGTGACATACAAGAGTGGAGAGAGATGCACACAGGTGGAATATGGAGTTTGAAGGAGATTGGAGACTGTAAGGTGGTGACAGGGGACAGTGTAGTTAGGCAGCAGAGACTGTTGATGTGTAAGATGATGTTGATGATCAAGAAGAGGAGGAGTGTGAGGGCAGCACCAAGGATGAAATAGTGGGGACTGGAAAAGGGTGATTGTGAGGTGGAGTTCAGAGAAGAGTTAAGACAGGCACTGGGTGGCAGTGATGATTTACCAAATATCTGGGTAAGTACAGCAGTGGTAGTAAGGGAGACAGCTAGAAAGGTGCTTGGTATGACATGTGGATGGAGGAAGGAGTACAAGGACACCTGGTGGTGGACTGAGGAAGTACAGGACTGTTTACAGAGAAAGAGGTTGGGGATGAAGGAGTGGGATTGTCAGAGAGACGAGAAAAGTAGGCAGGAGTATAAGGAGATGAGGTGCATGGCAGAGAGAGGGGTGGCAAAGGCTAAGGATGAGACATATGACAACTTGTGGTTGAACATCAAGGAGGGATGAAAGAACTTGTACCAGTTGGCTAAACAGAGGGACTGAGTAGGGAAAGATGTGCAGCAGATAAGGGTGATAAAGGATAATGAGGGAAATGTACTCACAAGTGAGGAGAGTGTGTTGAGCAGATGGAAAGAGTACTTTGAAAGGCTAATGAATGAAGAGAATGAGACAGAGAAGGTTGGATGATGTGGGTTTGGTGAATCAGGAAGTGCAATGGCTTACCAAGGTGAAAGTAAGGATAGCTATAAAGAGGATGAATACTGGAAAGCCCGTTGATCCAGATGACATACCTGTGGTAGCATGGAGGTGTTTAGGGGAAATGACAGTGGTGTTTTTCACCAGAATGTTTATTGATATCTTGGAAAATGAGACATTGCATGTGGAGTGGAGAGAAAGTGTTTGTGTACCATTTTAAAATAAGGTTGATGTGCAGAGCTGTAGTAACTACAGAGGGATAACAATCAGTCACAGCATGAAGTCATGGGAAAGAGTAGTGGAAGCTAGGTTAAGCAGGGTGGTGATGAGTAGTGGTCAGCAGTATGTTGTCATGCAGGTAAGAGCACTACAGATGCGATGTTTGCTCTGAGACTGTTGATGTAGTAGTACAGAGAAGGTCAGGAGTTGCTTTGTGTCTTTCTGGACATAGAGAAAGCATATGGCAGGGTGCCTAGAGGGAATTTGTGGTATTAAATGAGGAAGTTATGAGTGGCAGAGATATATGCAAGACTGGTACAGGATATGTACAAGGGTGGTGTGACAGCAGTGAAGTCTGCAGCGGGAGTGACAAATGCATTTAAGATGGAGGTGGGATGACATCAGGGATCAGCTGTGAGCCCTTTCTTATTTGCATTGGTGATGGACAGGTTGACAGACAAGATCATACAGGAGTCCCCATTGACTATAATGTTTGCAGATGACATTGTGATATGTACTGAGAGCAGGGTACAGATGTAGCCGACCCTGCAGAGGTGGAGATATGCTTTAGAGAGGAAAGGAATGAAGGTCAGCAGGACTAAAACAGAATATATGTGTGTGAATGAGAAGGAGGGTAGTGAAATGTTGAGGATGCAGGGATTACAGTTGGCAAAGGTGGATGAGTATAAATGATTGGGATCAACATTTCAGAGTAATGACAACTGTGGAGGACAGGTGAAGAAGAGAGTACAGGCAAGATGGAGAGGGTGGAGAAGAGTGTCAGTACTGATATGTGATGGACGAGTACCAGTAAAAGTGAAAGGGAAGGTCTACAACAGGGTTGTGAGACCAGCTATGTTATATGGGTTGGAGACAGTGTCATTGACAAAAAGGCAGGAGTCAGAGTTGGACGTGGCAGAGTTACAGATGTTAGGATTTGCACTGTTTGTGACAAGGGTGGACAGGATTAGCAATGTGTATATGACAGGTTCAGCCCATGTTGGACGGTTTTGAGACAAAGTCAGAGAGGCAAGATTACATCAGTTTGGACATGTGCTGCAGAGGGATGCTGAGTGTATTGGGAAAAGGATGGTAAGGATAAAGCTCCCAAGTAAGAGGAAAAGAGGAAGGCCTCAGATAAGGTTCCTAGATGTGGTGAGAGAGGACTTGCAGGTGGTTGGTGTGACAGAGCAGGATGCAGAGGACAGACAGAAATGGCAACAGATGATCCACTGTGGTGACCCCTAATGGGAACAGCCAGAAGAAAAAGAAGGAGATGTTGTAATGTCAGTCTTCACAGATTTTCCAGTGATTTGCCAGATATAACACAACTGTATGAGTAAATGACTACAAATATGAGGCATATATATGGTCAGTGTGCAAAACACAGGACAGTTTAATGGTATGCGCTCGATATATCACATGTAGTGTGTGCAACAGTACTTTACTATGCAAATACCATGTATAGGTCTTTCACATTTCTGAGACAACCAAGTATATCATAGTTGTATTCACAAGTAAGGTATGGATATGTATAACATCCCAGTAGCTGGCCTAGCATTGCCACAGTCAGTATTATTCAGCACACACTGCAGTAGTAGTCATATGTGAGACATCCTTTCCTAGGATGACTCAGTAGCCTGACCTATAATCTATGTCACTGCAGACAGACCCAGATGCTGTGACCATAGGTTCTAATCAACAATATATCAGTACAGCAAGTCTTGTTGAGACATATATGTCACAGTTCCTATTTCCCATTGTTACATAACCCCTACTGCAGTCCATTACATGCTTACTTGTTTGACATACCTGTTTGTTTTTTTCAAGTGTAGGTGGTTATATCCTGCTTGTTTTTTATTTTTATTTTTGGTGTTTTTCTCTCCCTCTCTCTCAAGGATGTAGGGTGTACATCTGTTTTGCATAGGCAGCAGCTTGCCTTTTGTAGGTAATGCTCATGAGCAGCTAATGGCTTGTGCACCAATTGGTGTCCCCCACTTGATAAGTGCATGCAGGACATCTGTGTTGTTATTCATATAGTCAATGGCATGGCAACACACTCCTATCATTGAGTACATCATGTGAGCTTTGGCCCTTTTCCTTGCCAGTGAGGAGGACTTCATGGAGTTGTGTGAACAACAGCATCACAGAGGGTATTTGGAAAGACCTCTTACAACCAAAACTGTAGAGACAGGCCAGCAGAATGGGGGAGAATGTTCCAGACATAGGGACAGAATGTAAGTATTGCTGTTACACATTTGGATTAATGCTAGTCTAACAGGGTTTGTGTAGACATGAAGTTCCTGGGTGATTTTAACTTTGACAGTATTATGTGTTTGACATAACTATCATCTGTAAGGCTATTGGCAGAATAGCCAAAACTTGCACTCTTATGTTTGGTGTGTTCCTCAGACATGTTTTGTCTTTGAAAATTTAGTAGCATACTCTGGGGATTGCAGTCAGTAACTGCTAACATCCGTTTGTGTTTCTGACCTCATATCCCTCAGAAAAGATATGTTACAACTAATCCTGTTACAACAGCAATATTCTCAGTTTAAAACAGCAATATTTCAAATGTGCCACTGTTTTGGGGCCTCTGTCTCACAATTATGTCAGGCTTTGTCCAGATGTCAAGCAGTAATAGGTTAATAGGTATGCTATATGATTATTTAGTGCCTACATTACTGAAATTATCCCAGTGATGTATCAGACTGCCAGAGATGTTATGTAGAAGAGGCCTTATATATGAGGGGAAAGCCTGGACATTCTGTGGGGTTCTGTACAGTTGAGAGGTCTGTGCATTTCTGGCAATTGTTGACAGACTGTTAGTATTGTGTAGCAGTGTATTGTGTCAATGTTATTTGGCCTGTGTAGGGAGGGGCATGGATGTATGTGTTATGACTCGTTTTCTATCTGCCTGTGCATGCTACTCCTGTTTCTGGTTGTCTATCGGCTGTATATGTTTGTAGGGGCAGACTGAGACATGCCCCATACCACAGTCAGGCATCATACTACACTGTGAATTGGGCCAGTATATGTGGGGGTAGTGTGTGAGTGACAAACATGTTGAGATGTTTTTGTTCACATAGTCTTTATACTATACTGTTCCTCTGGCTTAATGGTATGTCACTGTGACTGTGGTTGAATTGGTTGTGGGTATGCACTTTCACACTGGTGTCTGTTTTTCAGTGCTGTGACATCCCTGTAGTGTCTGATATATTTGCCAATACATGTGTAATTCTCACTAGCAGATTTGGGTTAGTGTTGTGTCATTCTGACTGTAGTTTGGACAGTGCTCGATGACATGCTTAGCAGCTGAGTGAAGTTTCCCTAATGTTATGTAATGTCCAGATATTTGTAAGACGTAGTGTTGCCTGGCCCCCATAATTGTTGTGTATTTCTGACACATCAGTGGGCTGATGTGAGGATTTCAGTCACTAACTAGTGGGAAGTAATTGAGTGTTAGACTTGTGCTATTTCAGTCAATATATGTTAGGACAGACATGAGGGCGTTACTACAGCAACTGTGTCCGCTTATAGGTTCATAGGTTCATAGGTAGATACTAGGCTATCTGCCCTAGGGCATTTATAAGCTTAGCCAGAGTGTATTTGGCTTCCGCCTCTATATTAGATTAGCCTACTGTGCCTCTGTAAAGTAGGTCACAGAAGGTACCCTTTTAAGATTAGTTTACTGTGCCTCTGTCTAGCAGAGGCACAGAAGAGATCCCAGGGGTTAATTTGTGATTTCCCATCCACGCGTCCAGATTTCGCTTGAAGAGGGTCAGCGAGGGGCTATGTCTAACATGAATTGGGATTCTATTCCAGAGTGAGGGGAGCCTCTGGGAAATTAATCTGTCCCTCCAGCATGTCCTATTTATTTTTGTGCTGAGGTTTAGGTCCCTGGAGCGTGTAGCTCTAAGGGACTTGGATTTTTTGAGGTGGAGCATGTCCATTAATTCTGGGTTTGACGTGGCTTTGTACGTCAGGCATAGATCGCCTCTGAGTAGGTGGTAAGCAACTGAGTAGAGCTGGAGTTTCTTTAGTTGAGCTGTATAGGACATCTGTTTGTAGCCCATGATCCTCTTGGTGAGGTACTTTTGGGGTCTCTCCAGTTGCTGCAGGTGTCAGGTAAGGTACATCCCAAAAGGGGCATTGTATTCAATTATGGGCCTGATGAGTGATGAGTAGAGGGGCACAATGACCTCTCTTGATCTAGATGCGAACCCTTTCGTGATAAGGTGGGCTATATAGAAGGTCTTTCTAACCACTTTGGCAACGTGATTATCAAAGGAGAGATTACTATCTACGTTGGTCCCCAAATCTCTAATTACTTCTTCTGTACTTAATGGATTACCACCTATGTGGTAATTTGTGGGCACCTTGTTTTTCCCAAAGGGGATGACTATGCACTTTTTAGCATTTAGCTTGAGGCCGTGACTCTGGTACCAAGCATCTGTCTCTGTGAGACCCTTTTGGTGGATGCTTGTGTCAGCTGGGGATTCAATTATGGCCCCCAGTTTGCAGTCATCTGCAAACTTTGTCAGCCATAATCCCCCCCGTGTTAGCCTGAACCTCAGTGAAGTATATACTGAACAAGAGAGGTCCCTGAACTGAGCCCTGTGGGATGAGACTTGTAACTGGTTTGGATCCGGACATGGCCCCAGCGATTCTGACCATGTGGGTTCTATCTCTGAGCCAGTTTGCAACCCATCTTGTGATATAGGGGTTGATATTTAAGCTGGTAAGCTTATTTATGATGCCTGAGTGGGGTATTGTGTCAAAGGCTTTTGCAAGGTCCAGGTAGGCTGTGTGGACTACCTTGCCCTCATCTATGGCTTTGATAACTGTTTCAAAGAAATCAACTAGGTTTAAGAGGCAAGAACAAAACCAAATTGGGTAGGGTCCAGTGTCTGGAGGCTCCCAATGTCTTTGTTTATGAGTTCCATGATAATACGCTCCATAGCTTTACAGACCAGACTAGTCAGGCTTATGGGGCGATAGTTTCTGGGGTCCGTTGTGGCACCACCTTTGTGGAGTGGGACCACTGTAGCTGTACGCCATTCTTTGGGTGCATATCCTGTAGTAAGGCTAAGTTTGAACAGTGACTTAATGTGAGGGTTCAGTTCTTCTTCGAGCTCGTGTAAGACACAGCCTGGGACACCGTCTGGTCCCATAGATGCTGTGTTTTTTGCTTTGGAGAGGGCAGCTTTCACCTGTGCATCTGTGATGTCAGGGAGGTTACATTCAGTTGGATAGGCATTTGCTCCTTTGGGGGAGAAGGGGGGGGTTTGCGCTGAATCTGTCTGCCAGGATGTTGGCTATGTCTGTGGGTTTGGTATATTTTGTACCGTTATGCAACAATTCAGAGCATATCTGGGAGTTTTCGCCCATGTTCCTGACATAACTAAAGAAGGCCTTGTGATTATCTTTAGTGTCTAGGGCAATTTTTCTTTCAAAGCTGGTCTTTGATGATTTTATGAGGGATCGAAGTTTCTTGCTAATACTGATCAGGGATGCCTTCCCTTTTTGGGATTTTGCTCTGTCATGTAGTAGCTTCCTCCTTCTGTTGTATAGCTTATTTATGGCCGGGGTCCACCAGACCGGTCTCCTGTTTTTGGAGGAGTGAGTCTTGGTTTTATTTGGGATAGCACGATCCATGCATTCCTCCAGGTGCTCATAGAATGCATTTGTAAAGGATTCTGCAGATTGGGCTGTATTATCCTCTGGCCCAGGGGCTTTGAAGGATTCCACCTCAATCTTGAGAAGTGCAAAGTTGGCTTTTGAGAAATTCTTTACAGTGATTTCCTTGGCTGGGGGTGGGGACGGGATATGGATGGCCAGGCAAATTTGTTTATGGTCTGATCTTACCAATGAGGGGTTTACCTCTGGTGTGAAACATAGAGTCCCCATGTTGGTGATGACCAGGTCCAATATGTTGTTCCCTCTTGTGGGGGTGGTGGCCAGTTGTTCCATTGCGTTAGAGTTTATAAATTCAAAGAACCATTGGGCGAGGGTGTTTGGGCTTGAGTAGTTTTCCCAGTCAATGTTTGGGTAGTTGAAGTCACCCAATAACATAGTGTTTGGAGAGACCTTCATATTCTCCAGTGTTCTCAGGAATGCCAAGTGGAGTTCCTGTAATATGGAGGGTGTTCTGTAGCAGGCTACAAACTGAAAGACAGTTTTGCCTGCTGTTAGTTGCACATGGATGGTTTCCGATGCTTCGTGCAGTGCCACTAACCTGGAGGTGTAGGTATCTTTAATGAATATAGATACCCCCCCCTCCTTTTGTGCTTCAGTCCGAGTTTTGGGGCCAAAACGCATGGTATGAGTTATAACCTGGTAGTGCTGGGGTGCTCTCAGGAGCCTTGAACCAGGTTTCTGTTACTGCACAGACATCGATTTTCTCCATACTGAGGAGAGCCTTGAGTGCGTGCATCTTGAGGTTTAGACTTCTGGCATTGAGTAGCATTACCTTTAGTTTTTTTATCCTTGGGTTGTCTATGGAGGTGGGTTTGTCCTTTGAGCCTTGCCTAAAAAAGGCACTATGGGGGTGGCAAGAGCCTTGGCCAGTATACAAAAGCTTAAGGGTGACAGGTGCAAGCCGTCCCTAGTGAAGCAAAGTGGCTTGTCGAGCATGTCATCCCAGGCTGACAGACACTGGATCTCCTCTAAATGACACCAATACTTTAGCCAATTGTTGAAACTGATCATTTTGTCTTTATACTGTGGCATCATTCTTGGTGAGGGCAAAATGCTACTCAAGGTCAGGGTCATACCAGCCTGGACTACATGGTCAGAGAGCTCCTCTATGTCTCTTTTCATGTAGTCCAGGGAGGTACGTCTCAGGTCATTCACACCAGCATGGACAATGACGGAGTCATACTTGTACTTGCTTTGGAGTGACCTGAGTGCTTGCTTTATGTAGCAGATCCTGGCAGGCAGCTTACAGTGACCTTCTCCTTGTTCAGTCTGGTGAGCGGGACGTCCAGTATTTCAGATATGTCCCTATTTCCATGGCTTTTTCCCCTCACTTTGTCAGGCCTGGCCAAGGTTCATTGCACTAAGGGGTACTGAGCCTAGTTTGGAACTGTCTGGATTTTTGCAGTATGTCCAGGTTTATTGCTCATATTTCTGGTGTGTTCCACAGATACATTATTTTCATACTCCTAGTAAATCACTATGAGGATCTGAGGATTTCTGACAGTAAATGATGACATACATTTCAGTTTCAGAACTAACATCCTTCAAAACATGTATGCTAAAACAAATCCTGTCACTCTGGCAACATTCTACATTTATGAGGGATATTTGAAATATGTCCCTAGTTTTGTCCAATTGTCCCCCCATTGGGACAGCCTTGGCCCAGATTTCTTGCAATAAGGGGTTGGTAGGTATGGTTCTGAGGTATGACTCCACTACATGTTATGAGCATATCAGCATTCGCTATTTTAAGTGTTCGCTGATTTAATGTAGACCCTATATATATATATATATATATATATATATATATATATATATATATATATATATATATATATATATTTTTTTTTTTTTTGTATCTGTATAGTTTCTCTCTATATATTTATATTTATATTTATATTTATATATATATATAGATATATATAATATCTATATATGTATATATTGTATATGTATATCACTATTTATATTATATATATATATATATATATATATATATATATATATATATATATATACACATATATATATGCATCTCCATACATATAGATGTGTATATGCATAAATATGAAGGCTGACCGATTCTACGGAATCTTTGCCCGACTGTTGAATGAGCATATGCTGTAAAAATCATCAGAAATTATTGCAGCTCAAAGGGTGTATGAGTCCTACATTCAAGACCTGGCAGGGCTGGTAATTTTGTTGCACTTACTCATGCTTACACCTGCACTAATTCATTAAAAGAAAAGAGAAAGGGGTGTCAGGAAAGTGGTGTAAAAAGGGCACACAGAGGGAAGAACAATATGAAAGATAGCTACGGATATGCAGGATTGGTATATGGAAGGTCCATAGCTGTCCATTTCATATACAGCAACAGCTGTGTATTTGTACAGAATTTGGAGGTGAATTTGGACACTCAAAACCCAGGGTGGGTAAGGACCATAGAAATGTGTTGTTAAACCCGCTAAGCATAGCTGAGCATTGCTAACCATTGCTCACAGTTCATTCTCACAATATACCACACTAATGACTTAATTTAGTAAGTGTTTATGATTTTCATTCCATGACATGGCTGTATGTGTTTTCAATATAGTAGCAAGGGGTGTAAGTATACTGTAAGGGACATGTGTATACATGGGTGTTTTCAAATTTTATATACACTCACACATCTATTTTACACCAGCTACACTACCCTGGGTGACAAAAATAACTTACCACATATTTTAATATGAACATAGCACTTTTAACAATGCTTTACTGTGTAACTTTGGATTGCCTGTTGTATTACTCAAACCGTGTACACCTGCATGCAAAGCTGGGACTCTGACCACTGCACTATCTTGGTTTGTGAATTTGAGCTGTATATTTTTATTTCTTGCCTATTGGATATTAATATTATATTACTATATTAAATGGAGAGTATTGAGGATTTTGGCCATGTCATTGAGGACTGATGTCATGACATAATGGCATACATTTCAGTTTCAGACTTGTATCCTTCTGAACATTAATGCTAATGCATAACCTGTTTTCTATCAACTTTCTGTCTGTGCAGATGGAATGACACTGGTGCTAAGGCTGTGGTTGACTACACTGCAGAATGGGCCTGAGAGCCCATGCCTATGTTCATGTTGGATGCAGCCAGGAATGGTATCATGCCTATGGAAACCTCTATGTGTTGCCTTTGAGAGGGAATTACAGACCTGATTCCTGACCATGACGGGAGGGGGACAGGTGCTGTACATGCACATGTGTAACTATGGGGCAGAGGGGAGTGATGTTTACACTTCACCTGTCTGCAGCCAGTTGCCTATATCCATGGCATATGTGTACGTGGTGTTATTGACCACCCTACAGAGCAGATATGCGTGTTGCCTCTGGAATTGCAGACACACATCTGGGAGGCCTAGTGATTGACCTTGGTGGATGTCTCCAGTTTGCACTCATAGACAGCCTTAGGATTCATCACCTGTGACCCTATTTGCTTGTGCAGAACAAGGTGACATGGCTTCCAATAAGGCACCTGGTCCTTCTTGGCCCATCATGTGATTATTTCCACCTATGATGGTTTTTGTGTATTGCTGCTGTCCAACACAGGTGTTCATCCTACCTTGAGGGGGTTGATGTCCTGTCGGATATTGCTGAGGCCATAAATCTATGTAGGTGCCCACATAGTATTGTGGTGTGGGTCTGGACGCTGCTGCTAGTTCCAACATATGGGATGCCCTTCATGTGGGCCCTGTCTATTTTCCTTGCTTGTGCGGGGGACATTACAGAGATGTGGGGGCTACAGCTTCACAGACAGTAGGTGGAAATGGGTCTACATTAGATAATCGAACTTTCAAAAGTTCAATTGTCATATGGTCAACACCAGATGATAGAACTTTTAAAAGTTTCAAAATCTAATAAAAAAATAAACTACACAAATAACCTACCTAAACATTTTAAGCAGGGGGCAAGCCCCCATGTACACCCACACCCCTTGCTGTTTAAATATACGAAATCCGAGATCGCACTACAGTGCAGAAAATGGAAATCTTCCCATTCCGCACAGTATGAAGATCTCTGTCTAAATGTTAGAACTTTAAAAAATTCAATCATATGGTGTCAACCATATGACAATCAAACTTTTGAAAGTTCGATCATCTAATATAATCCCAGCGGAAATACCTCACAGGACAGAACATGTGGAGACAGCCCAACAACATGGGTGACAAAGCTCCAGAATTGGGTATAGATTGTATGTCATTAATGCTGTTATACACATGGAGGGTTGTTAGATTGACAGGGTTCATCTGGACATGCATTTACTGGGTGACTTGACATCTGACAGTGATATGCCTCTGACATAACTCTCAATGGGCACGTTGTCCACAGACTTGCCAGATGTTTTCCCGTTTTGCTTGGTCTATTCCTCAAACAATGTCTGTTTTTGTGGGGTTGGTAGGATAATGTGAGGATTGTAGTCAGTAACTGTTGACATCCATTGGTGTTCCAGAGATCATGTCCTTCAGGGATGTTATGTTACAACAACACATGTAACACCAGCTACTGTTTCAGTTTGTAACACCATTATGTGTGATATGTCCCTCCTTCCAGCCCCATGCACCACAAGTACATCATGCATTGTCCAGATGTCCTGCACTATGAGGTGCAGAAGTATGGTATATCATTAATTACCAACTGCACTCCAGTTATCATGCCAATGACCTGGCAGACTTCTGGCCATGGTACGCAGCACTGGCCAGGATTATGGTTTCACACCCTGGTAATTCTGTGGAAATATGTACATATGACAGTTATGTATGTCTGGCCATTGTGAACAGACTGCCAAGATTGTGTAGCAGTGTTGTGTGTAGATGCTTGTTGGGCTAGGTAGGGAAAGTAGCAGATGTGAGTGCCATACATCCTTTACTTATCTAACTCTGGATGCTGCTACAGCTGCAGGTGGTCTATCAGGTCTGTATGCTTGTAGAGGCTGACTGTGCAATGTCCTGTAACACCTCAGGATTCCCAGTACACTGTGAATTAGGTCAGTATATGTCATAGTGTGTGACTGGCAGTCAGGATATATTTGTTCAGACAGTCGTTCTACTCTAGAGTTTCAGGTGTTTTTAATTTCTCCAAGTCTTTTGGGTTTCTAATACCATGATGGGAATGGACCCAATTTCTAAGTCAAAGTATGATTAAAGTTCATGAAATTAGTATTGTTTCACTCTTTGGTGTCAGCCAAAAGTGCTCTTTGCAGCACCCACAATGTGCCCAGTAATGACTCCTTCTGCAATTCGTACAGTGTTACGTGAAATGGTAATATATCTAAATATGATTGTAAATTCTTTTATATAAGACCCGTTGCTCCTACTACTATTGGAACTGTCTGGGTATCTTTTTTCCACATGGCTCTCATTTCTGCCTGCAGATCCAGGTATTTTATGACTTTATGTCTCTTTGTACGCAAGACACTGTAGTCACTGGGTCTGGTGATTTCAATGATTAATGCTACTTTGTCTTCTTTTCTTGGACCACTAGCATCTATCTTTTGATCTGTTGGCATTGGGTGATCCCATGTGAAATAAACTTCATCATTTTCTATGATGCTTTGTGACTCATGTTTCCAGTATTTTTCAGCCACTTTGATACCATAATGTTTGTGCAATCTCCAGTATGTAACAGTCTCGCCACATTATTATGCCTTTCAGTATACAGTCCCTCTGCCATTAATGCGTTACAACCAGCAACAAGTTTCCAATTTGGTTTTACAAAACCTACATATGTAACATACAGAGCTGGACTTGGGTAGTGTTATGTCAGTCTGATTGTAGTTTGGGCATTGCTCAGTAGCTCAGTGTAGTTTCCTTTATGTTGTGTTATGTCCACATATTCTTAGGATGTCCAGTTGTCTGCCTAATATCTTTGGTCTGGTCCCCATAACTGTTGCATATTCCTGACACATCAGTGGGATGATGTGGGGATTGAGTTCAGTAATTAATGAGAAGCAATTGAGCCCTGGAAGTGTGATATTTCAGTCAATATATGTTAGGACATACAGTGTCACTACATCAACTTTCTCAGCTTATCTACTCATGTATTTTGGATATGTCCCTATTTTCAGGCCTTTGTCTCACCACTTTGTCAGGCTAGGTCCAGATTCATTGCACTAAGGGGTTCTGAGCATACATCTCCACTGCCAGAATTTTCATAGAATGTCGAGATACTGGGCCCATACTTTTGTTCAGTTCCACAGTTTATTTGTATTTGTCTGGTAAATCATGGTGATGATCCAAGGATTTATGTCAGTAAATAATGACATAACATTTCAGTTATGTTCAATGGACTTTGTAAACCAGTGTGTACGTAGCTCACTATCTTGGGCTGCGAATATTAACCTTTCATTTCATGGTTTGAATTCACCTCTCATTAACCATTCCTGCATTCGTTCTTGATCAACATAAGGCTCTTCCTGAAGTTTTCTATACTTGCAACTATATTTATATTTTTTTCACATTTCTTGCCTTCTCATCTGGTCCTTCACCTTATTTTCTTTCTTTTGTTTTTTGGCACATTCAGTTGCTGCCTGATTTTTATCCACTTCTGGTTTGATTTCCTTTCCTGCTTAACGTTGATATGCTTCTGCTAAATTAAGCAGAGGCATCTTCTTAGATTTATTCTCCTCATGTTTCAAAGCTTTCACTACATTTGGATCTTGTGAGGTCAGTAAATATGTGTGAAGTCCCAAGATTGCAGATCTATACATGTAATCAGTTTCAAGGAGGCCCGTCCCTCCTTCAGAACGGGAAATATATAATCTAGGTATACACCGATTTTTATAAATCATTTGGTAAGCATGAAGCATCCTTCTTGTTTTAATATCCAGTCTATTCAACACTTTTTGGGGCTAGTCAATCACTCCAAAACTATAAGTTAGGACAGGAAGAACAAATTGATTTATAGCTTGGATCTTTTTCCTAGATGTCAATGCTGTTTTCAGGATTAATTTAAGTCTTCTAAAGTACTCCTTACTGAGTTTTATTTACAGTTGTTCATGTTTTATTGCTGATCCTTCATCAATTCCCAAGTATTAATACACTTCCTCTTGCTTAAGTTCTTTTATATCACATTCTTGTCCCAAACTAATGTTTTCCAGGTGCTGCAGTTTTCCTTTTTTAAATGTTGCTTTTGCACATTTATCAAGGCAAAATGACATTCCAATATCATCTGAAAAAGTTTTGACAACCTGCAGCTGTGCTTTCCATTCCTCATCTGATGAGCTATACAGTTTTAAATCAACAAAGAAAAGGCAAGAAGTCATTAGACTTTGTTGTTTTCTAGGAGCCAAATTGTAGCCATGGCCTAAGCTGTTAAGTAAACAGCTTAAAGGATTAATGGAAAGGCAGAATACTAACGGTGAAAAGGAGTCACCCTGGAATATCCCCCTTCGAATTTTTATCACTGGGATAACAATCTGTCCTTTATCATGGCTTAATTGCAAAGTGGTCTGCCACTGTGTCATGGTTACTGTAATGTAGTCAATCAATGTAGGGTGTATCTTAAACATTTTAAGCACCCTTTTATCCATGAATGTGGGATGCTATCAAATGCTTTTTGTAGTCGATCCATGCCAAACTTAGATTCTTCCCCTTCTTACAGTTCTCCACTATAATTTTGTTTCACAACAAATGATCCTTTGTTCCATATGACTTTCTTTTATTGCCCTTTTGTTCTATGGCCATAATTGAGTTTTCTTCTAAATGACTATAAACTTTGTCAGCATCAATTCCCATGTATAGTTTATGTCGTTGGAAGGCAAGTTATTGGTCTATAATTTTTAGGGTAGGTTGCATCTTCACTCTTAAGTAAGAGCATTGTTTTTCCTGTTGTTAACCAGTGTGGTGTCTGTTTGGGGTGCAAGTATAAATAGTTCTTACTCATGGCTAAATCCTCGTGCAAAGAAGTTAATACTTTAAGCCAAAAGATAGGCATTGCATCTAGGCCTGGGGTTTTCCAGTTAGAGGCTTTTCTCAACTTTGTTTCAATCTCTCTGGCTGTTATTTCATCCCATTTCATATCCTGTACCTTTAAACTTCTTATTCTTTCTTTTACTTATTCTATCCCTTTAGCATCTTTGTTATGTTCCACAGGATCTTCCTAGATACTTCTCCATCTACTTCCTCTTTTTTGGCGGCCTTTCAATTCCTTTTACCTTATTTCCCAATTCTCTATAAAACTTTTTTGGGTCAACAATAAATTGCTTATTTTGTGTTTTTCCCGTATATTTATCTTCGTATCTTCTAAGTCTTTCCGACTGTTTTGAAATTTTTAGTTTGTTATCTCCAATAGTGCATAATAGATCCTGATCTGTTCTAATACTGTGCATTGCTTTATCACATCTGTCTTTCTTAGTATTTTTGTTGATCTATTCCCTCTTCTATAATCTTCTAACAATGACACTTCTTGTCTTAGCTGTTTTATAGTTTTCTCTATTTGATATTTCCATGATGGTATTCACTTTCGCCCTCCTCTTTTCCCGGGCTACCCTCTGTTCCAGTGGTAGAACTTTATCAGTTATTAATTTAGCAGCACAGTAATATATTCTGTTTACTTCTGTTATATCGCATGGATCTCTATGGACAGTCCTAGTTACTGTTTTCATTTGTTTTATCAAGGTTCTGACTTTTGGAGTTTTATTAACCTTCTGCAGTCTATTTCTCTCATTGATCTTGATATACCTGTCTTTGTCTATTAAATCAAGCAACTCTTCTCTTAACTCATTTTCTTCCATACTGAGGGCACATCCCTTGTTTTCTGTTTCCTGCAGGCATTCCATAGAATGTTCTATAGCATCTTCTTGTGGCACATTCTCTTCAATTTTATCCTGTGTCATCTGTTGTTCTGTCATATGGGAATTCACTGGTATATCACTCCTCAACATTGACTGCATCAGAGTTTCCACAGTTTCCTGTTGCTTTCCTTGCTGTCTAGCATTAAATGAACATCTATACTGGTTTACTGTGGAAGGCTTCAAAATATCTTGATATGTCACCTGACCAATTGCTTCCTGTTCCACTGGTTTCCCCTTAATTTGGATATTCATTGCTGCATCCTGTTGTGGTGCTTTCTGTATTAAATTTACTACACTGAATCATTCTCTTTGCAGCTATTCCATAGCCTCAATTTCTATTTCTTTGACTTCTCCATTACTAATCCCTTTTTCTACTTTTCCTCTTAGTCTTCTTATTTTTTGTATTACACTTTCCATATCTGGATTCCTTTCCCTATATTTTTCTTCAAATATCTTTGGTGCTGCTCTTTTTGTATTGGTTAGTTTTGCTTTCTCCTTTGTATAAATATTACACCATATTAAACCTATTTTCCTTTCCCCTGTCCATATTTCTTCATGTCTCCTGATCTTCTTCTTTTTCCATATTCTGGGGACTCGCTCCATCATTCTGTGATGTAGTCTATTTTAGACCTTATACATTAAATCCTTCACTTTGCAGGCACTCCATAACTTCAATTTCTATTTCTTTAACTTCTGCTTTTATAATCATCTTTTCTACATTACATCTTTGCACTATTAATCTTTTAATTGTGTTTTTTTCATATCTTGATGCCTTTGCCTGTATTTCTCTTCAAATATCTTTGAGACTGTCTTATCAATATTAATTATCTTGGCTTTCCCCTTTGCATAACTATTGCACCATATCAAATATCTCTTTCTTTCCCATGTCCATATTTCTTTTTTATATTTTTCAAATATCTCTAGGTTTTGTTGTTTATATTTTCTCACTCCCTCAGTTGCTTTGTTTTCCAAACAGATTAAAATTTCTTGATCTACATACTGTTTTTCAAAGATCTGTTGTATTAATTAATTCAAATTTTTATTTGAAGCTTCTGACAGTTTTTCCAAGGTGCAGATGTATGGTATATCATTAATTACCAACTGCACTCCAGTTATCATGCCAATGACCTGGCAGACTCCTGGCCTAGAGTTCATTTTGGGTACTGGTATGTTGCTGTGACAGTGGTGCACATGTTTTTGGGTGGACATTTTTGCACCACTCCCTGATTTTCACTACAGTTCCATCCCTGTAGTGCATGCTATATTTCAATATGCATGGGTAATTGCCCAGAGGTGATGTGGGGGAGTGTCATGTTGGCCTTACTGTGCTTCATAAGGTGCTGGGTGATATGTTTGGCAGCTGTTAGGGATTTTCATTCTGTTACATCACTGCGGTCATACCTCTACACTGTCCAGAGGCCTAGACACTGTCCAGATGTGTGGCTGATATGTTTGGTCTATTCCCCAGACAGTTGTTGTCCTTAGCTAATCAGTAGGATACACTGGGGAATGCAGTCAGTAAATGCTAACATCCATTGATGGTATTGACTTCATATCCTGCACAAAAGATAAGTTACAACAAAACCAGTAACACCAGCAATTGTCTACATTTATGACAGCAATATGTCCAATTTACCCCTGTGTTTTGGCCTCTGTCCCCCAGTTATGTCAGGCTTTGTCCAGATGTCATGCACTAAGAGGTTCAGAGGTATGTAGTAACATTATTTATTGCATTTATTCCTGCTACCATCCCAGTGATGTAATAGACATGTAACAAGGAAGCAGCCATAGATATGAGTCCTCTGCCTGCACATTCTGTGGGAAACTGTGCATTTGAGTGGTCTGTGTATGTCTGCCCATTGTTAAAAGACTGTCAGAATTGTGTAGCAGTGAAGTGTGTACATGTTATTTGAGCTGTTTAGGGAGGGGGTACATGTGTGTACCATGAACCCTTTCTATCTGACTGTGCATACTGCTACGGTCTCTGGTTCTCTATTGCCTGTATATGTTTGTACATGCAGACAGTGATATGTCCTGTAATACCTCAAGATTCTCACTACACTGTGACTTGGGGCAGTATATGTAAGGTTAATGTGTGAGTGGCAAATGGGATTTTGTTCCTCACACAGTCATTATAATGTAGTGTTCAGTTTGCTTACTGGAATCTCGCTGTGACTGTGGTGCAATTGTTTGGGGGTATGCACTTTCATACAAGTGTCTGTTTTTCACTAGTGTTACATCCCTGTAGTGCCTGTTATTTTTGATAATGTATGTGTACAGCCCCAGAGCTGGACTTGGGTAGTGTTATGTCAGTCTGATTGTAGTTTGGGCATTGCTCAGTAGCTCAGTGTAGTTTCCTTTATGTTGTGTTATGTCCACATATTCTTAGGATTTCCAGTTGTCTGCCCAATATCTTTGGTCTGGTCCACATAACTGTTGCATATTCCTGACACATCAGTGGGATGATGTGGGGATTGAGTTCAGTAATTAATGAGAAGCAATTGAGCCCTGGAAGTGTGATATTTCAGTCAATATATGTTAGGACATACAGTGTCACTACATCAACTTTCTCAGCTTATCTACTCATGTATTTTGGATATGTCCCTATTTTCAGACCTTTGTCTCACCACTTTGTCAGGCTAGGTCCAGATTCATTGCACTAAGGGGTTCTGAGCATACATCTCCACTGCCAGAATTTTCATAGAATGTCGAGATACTGGGCCCATACTTTTGTTCAGTTCCACAGTTTATTTATATTTGTCTGGTAAATCATGGTGATGATCCAAGGATTTATGTCAGTAAATAATGACCTAACATTTCAGTTATGTTCAATGGACTTTGTAAACCAGTGTGTACGTAGCTCACTATCTTGGGCTGTGAATATTAACCTTTCATTTCATGGTTTGAATTCACCTCTCCTTAACCATTCATGCATTTGTTCTTGATCAACATAAGGCTCTTCCTGAAGTTTTCTATACTTGCAACTATATTTATATTTTTTTCACATTTCTTGCCTTCTCATCTGGTCCTTCACCTTATTTTCTTTCTTTTGTTTTTTGGCACATTCAGTTGCTGCCTGATTTTTATCCACTTCTGGTTTGATTTCCTTTCCTGCTTAATGTTGATATGCTTCTGCTAAATTAAGCAGAGGCATCTTCTTAGATTTATTCTCCTCATGTTTCAAAGCTTTCACTACATTTGGATCTTGTGAGGTCAGTAAATATGTGTGAAGTCCCAAGATTGCAGATCTATACATGTAATCAATTTCAAGGAGGCCCGTCCCTCCTTCAGAACGGGAAATATATAATCTAGGTATACACTGATTTTTATAAATCATTTGGTAAGCATGAAGCATCCTTCTTGTTTTAATATCCAGTCTATTCAACACTTTTTGGGGCTAGTCAATCACTCCAAAACTATAAGTTAGGACAGGAAGAGCAAATTGATTTATAGCTTGGATCTTTTTCCTAGATGTCAATGCTGTTTTCAGGATTAATTTAAGTCTTCTAAAGTACTCCTTACTGAGTTTTATTTGCAGTTGTTCATGTTTTATTGCTGATCCTTCATCAATTCCCAAGTATTAATACACTTCCTCTTGCTTAAGTTCTTTTATATCACATTCTTGTCCCAAACTAATGTTTTCCAGGTGCTGCAGTTTTCCTTTTTTAAATGTTGCTTTTACACATTTATCAAGGCAAAATGACATTCCAATATCATCTGAAAAAGTTTTGACAACCTGCAGCTGTGCTTTCCATTCCTCATCTGATGAGCTATACAGTTTTAAATCAACAAAGAAAAGGCAAGAAGTCATTAGACTTTGTTGTTTTCTAGGAGCCAAATTGTAGCCATGGCCTAAGCTGTTAAGTAAACAGCTTAAAGGATTAATGGAAAGGCAGAATACTAACGGTGAAAAAGAGTCACCCTGGAATATCCCCCTTTGAATTTTTATCACTGGGATAACAATCTGTCCTTTATCATGGCTTAATTGCAAAGTGGTCTGCCACTGTGTCATGGTTACTGTAATGTAGTCAATCAATGTAGGGTGTATCTTATACATTTTAAGCACCCTTTTATCCATGAATGTGGGATGCTATCAAATGCTTTTTGTAGTCGATCCATGTCATACTTAGATTCTTCCCCTTCTTACAGTTCTCCACTATAACTTTGTTTCACAACAAATGATCCTTTGTTCCATATGACTTTCTTTTATTGCCCTTTTGTTCTACGGCCATAATTGAGTTTTCTTCTAAATTACTATAAACTTTGTCAGCATCAATTCCCATGTATAGTTTATGTCGTTGGAAGGCAAGTTATTGGTCTATAATTTTTAGGGTAGCTTGCATCTTCACTCTTAAGTAAGAGCATTGTTTTTCCTGTTGTTAACCAGTGTGGTGTCTGTTTGGGGTGCAAGTATAAATAGTTCTTACTCATGGCTAAATCCTCGTGCAAAGAAGTTAATACTTTAAGCCAAAAGATAGGCATTGCATCTAGGCCTGGGGTTTTCCAGTTAGAGACTTTTCTCAACTTTGTTTCAATCTCTCTGGCTGTTATTTCATCCCATTTCATATCCTGTACCTTTAAACTTCTTATTCTTTCTTTTACTTATTCTATCCCTTTAGCATCTTTGTTATGTTCCACAGGATCTTCCTAGATACTTCTCCATCTACTTCCTCTTTTTTGGTGGCCTTTCAATTCTTTTTACCTTATTTCCCAATTCTCTATAAAACTTTTTTGGGTCAACAATAAATTGCTTATTTTGTGTTTTTCCCTTATATTTATCTTCGTATCTTCTAAGTCTTTCCGACTGTTTTGAAATTTTAGTTTGTTATCTCCAATAGTGCATAATAGATCCTGGTCTGTTCTAATACTGTGCATTGCTTTATCACATCTGTCTTTCTTAGTATTTTTGTTGATCTATTCCCTCTTCTATAATCTTCTAACAATGACACTTCTTGTCTTAGCTGTTTTATAGTTTTCTCTATTTGATAGTTCCATGATGGTATTCACTTTCGCCCTCCTCTTTTCCCTGGCTACCCTCTGTTCCAGTGGTAGAACTTTATCAGTTATTAATTTAGCAGCACAGTAATATATTCTGTTTACTTCTGTTATATCGCATGGATCTCTATGGACAGTCCTAGTTACTGTTTTCATTTGTTTTATCAAGGTTCTGACTTTTGGAGTTTTATTAACCTTCTGCAGTCTATTTCTCTCATTGATCTTGATATACCTGTCTTTGTCTATTAAATCAAGCAACTCTTCTCTTAACTCATTTTCTTCCATACTGAGGGCACATCCCTTGTTTTCTGTTTCCTGCAGGCATTCCATAGAATGTTCTATAGCATCTTCTTGTGGCACATTCTCTTCAATTTTATCCTGTGTCATCTGTTGTTCTGTCATATGGGAATTCACTGGTATATCACTCCTCAACATTGACTGCATCAGAGTTTCCACAGTTTCCTGTTCCTTTCCTTGCTGTCTAGCATTAAATGAACATTTATACTGGTTTCCTGTGGAAGGCTTCAAAATATCTTGATATGTCACTTGACCAATTGCTTCCTGTTCCACTGGTTTCCCCTTAATTTGGATATTCATTGCTGCATCCTGTTGTGGTGCTTTCTGTATTAAATTTACTACACAGAATCATTCTCTTTGCAGCTATTCCATAGCCTCAATTTCTATTTCTTTGACTTCTCCATTACTAATCCCTTTTTCTACTTTTCCTCTTAGTCTTCTTATTTTTTGTATTACAGTTTCCATATCTGGATTCCTTTCCCTATATTTTTCTTCAAATATCTTTGGTGCTGCTCTTTTTGTATTGGTTAGTTTTGCTTTCTCCTTTGTATAAATATTACACCATATTAAACCTATTTTCATTTCCCCTGTCCATATTTCTTCATGTCTCCTGATCTTCTTCTTTTTCCTTATTCTGGGGACTCGCTCCATCATTCTGTGATGTAGTCTATTTTAGACCTTATACATTAAATCCTTCACTTTGCAGGCACTCCATAACTTCAATTTCTATTTCTTTAACTTCTGCTTTTATAATCATCTTTTCTACATTACATCTTTGCACTATTAATCTTTTAATTGTGTTTTTTTTCATATCTTGATGCCTTTGACTGTATTTCTCTTCAAATATCTTTGAGACTGTCTTTTCAATATTAATTATCTTGGCTTTCCCCTTTGCATAACTATTGCACCATATCAAATATCTCTTTCTTTCCCATGTCCATATTTCTTTTTTATATTTTTCAAATATCTCTAGGTTTTGTTGTTTATATTTTCTCACTCCCTCAGTTGCTTTGTTTTCCAAACAGATTAAAATTTCTTGATCTACATACTGTTTTTCAAAGATCTGTTGTATTAATTAATGCAAATTTTTATTTGAAGCTTCTGACAGTTTTTCCAAGGTGCAGAGGTATGGTATATCATTAATTACCAACTGCACTCCAGTTATCATGCCAATGACCTGGCAGACTCCTGGCCTAGAGTTCATTTTGGGTACTGGTATGTTGCTGTGACAGTGGTGCACATGTTTTTGGGTGGACATTTTGCACCACTCCTGATTTTCACTACAGTTCCATCCCTGTAGTGCATGCTGTATTTCAATATGCATGGGTAATTGCCCAGAGGTGATGTGGGGAGTGTCATGTTGGCCTTACTGTGCTTCATAAGGTGCTGGGTGATATGTTTGGCAGCTGTTAGGGGATTTTCATTCTGTTACATCACTGCGGTCATACCTCTACACTGTCCAGAGGCCTAGACACTGTCCAGATGTGTGGCTGATATGTTTGGTCTATTCCCCAGACAGTTGTTGTCCTTAGCTAATCAGTAGGATACACTGGGGAATGCAGTCAGTAAATGCTAACATCCATTGATGGTATTGACTTCATATCCTGCACAAAAGATAAGTTACAACAAAACCAGTAACACCAGCAATTGTCTACATTTATGACAGCAATATGTCCAATTTACCCCTGTGTTTTGGCCTCTGTCCCCCAGTTATGTCAGGCTTTGTCCAGATGTCATGCACTAAGAGGTTCAGAGGTATGTAGTAACATTATTTATTGCATTTATTCCTGCTACCATCCCAGTGATGTAATAGACATGTAACAAGGAAGCAGCCATAGATATGAGTCCTCTGCCTGCACATTCTGTGGGAAACTGTGCATTTGAGTGGTCTGTGTATGTCTGCCCATTGTTAAAAGACTGTCAGAATTGTGTAGCAGTGAAGTGTGTACATGTTATTTGAGCTATAATGCGAGAGGGTACATGTGTGTACCATGAACCCTTTCTATCTGACTGTGCATACTGCTACGGTCTCTGGTTCTCTATTGCCTGTATATGTTTGTACATGCAGACAGTGATATGTCCTGTAATACCTCAAGATTCTCACTACACTGTGACTTGGGGCAGTATATGTAAGGTTAATGTGTGAGTGGCAAATGGGATTTTGTTCCTCACACAGTCATTATAATGTAGTGTTCAGTTTGCTTACTGGAATCTCGCTGTGACTGTGGTGCAATTGTTTGGGGGTATGCACTTTCATACAAGTGTCTGTTTTTCACTAGTGTTACATCCCTGTAGTGCCTGTTATTTTTGATAATGTATGTGTACAGCCCCAGAGCTGGACTTGGGTAGTGTTATGTCAGTCTGATTGTAGTTTGGGCATTGCTCAGTAGCTCAGTGTAGTTTCCTTTATGCTGTGTTATGTCCACATATTCTTAGGATTTCCAGTTGTCTGCCCAATATCTTTGGTCTGGTCCACATAACTGTTGCATATTCCTGACACATCAGTTGGATGATGTGGGGATTGAGTTCAGTAATTAATGAGAAGCAATTGAGCCCTGGAAGTGTGATATTTCAGTCAATATATGTTAGGACATACAGTGTCACTACATCAATTTTCTCAGCTTATCTACTCATGTATTTTGGATATGTCCCTATTTTCAGGCCTTTGTCTCACCACTTTGTCAGGCTAGGTCCAGATTCATTGCACTAAGGGGTTCTGAGCATACATCTCCACTGCCAGAATTTTCATAAAATGTCGAGATACTGGGCCCATACTTTTGTTCAGTTCCACAGTTTATTTGTATTTGTCTGGTAAATCATGGTGATGATCCAAGGATTTATGTCAGTAAATAATGATATAACATTTCAGTTATGTTCAATGGACTTTGTAAACCAGTGTGTACGTAGCTCACTATCTTGGGCTGCGAATATTAACCTTTCATTTCATGGTTTGAATTCACCTCTCCTTAACCATTCCTGCATTCGTTCTTGATCAACATAAGGCTCTTCCTGAAGTTTTCTATACTTGCAACTATATTTATATTTTTTTCACATTTCTTGCCTTCTCATCTGGTCCTTCACCTTATTTTCTTTCTTTTGTTTTTTGGCACATTCAGTTGCTGCCTGATTTTTATCCACTTCTGGTTTGATTTCCTTTCCTGCTTAATGTTGATATGCTTCTGCTAAATTAAGCAGAGGCATCTTCTTAGATTTATTCTCCTCATGTTTCAAAGCTTTCACTACATTTGGATCTTGTGAGGTCAGTAAATATGTGTGAAGTCCCAAGATTGCAGATCTATACATGTAATCAATTTCAAGGAGGCCCGTCCCTCCTTCAGAACGGGAAATATATAATCTAGGTATACACTGATTTTTATAAATCATTTGGTAAGCATGAAGCATCCTTCTTGTTTTAATATCCAGTCTATTCAACACTTTTTGGGGCTAGTCAATCACTCCAAAACTATAAGTTAGGACAGGAAGAGCAAATTGATTTATAGCTTGGATCTTTTTCCTAGATGTCAATGCTGTTTTCAGGATTAATTTAAGTCTTCTAAAGTACTCCTTACTGAGTTTTATTTGCAGTTGTTCATGTTTTATTGCTGATCCTTCATCAATTCCCAAGTATTAATACACTTCCTCTTGCTTAAGTTCTTTTATATCACATTCTTGTCCCAAACTAATGTTTTCCAGGTGCTGCAGTTTTCCTTTTTTAAATGATGCTTTTGCACATTTATCAAGGCAAAATGACATTCCAATATCATCTGAAAAAGTTTTGACAACCTGCAGCTGTGCTTTCCATTCCTCATCTGATGAGCTATACAGTTTTAAATCAACAAAGAAAAGGCAAGAAGTCATTAGACTTTGTTGTTTTCTAGGAGCCAAATTGTAGCCATGGCCTAAGCTGTTAAGTAAACAGCTTAAAGGATTAATGGAAAGGCAGAATACTAATGGTGAAAAAGAGTCACCCTGGAATATCCCCCTTTGAATTTTTATCACTGGGATAACAATCTGTCCTTTATCATGGCTTAATTGCAAAGTGGTCTGCCACTGTGTCATGGTTACTGTAATGTAGTCAATCAATGTAGGGTGTATCTTATACATTTTAAGCACCCTTTTATCCATGAATGTGGGATGCTATCAAATGCTTTTTGTAGTCGATCCATGCCATACTTAGATTCTTCCCCTTCTTACAGTTCTCCACTATAACTTTGTTTCACAACAAATGATCCTTTGTTCCATATGACTTTCTTTTATTGCCCTTTTGTTCTACGGCCATAATTGAGTTTTCTTCTAAATGACTATAAACTTTGTCAGCATCAATTCCCATGTATAGTTTATGTCGTTGGAAGGCAAGTTATTGGTCTATAATTTTTAGGGTAGCTTGCATCTTCACTCTTAAGTAAGAGCATTGTTTTTCCTGTTGTTAAGTAGTGTGGTGTCTGTTTGGGGTGCAAGTATAAATAGTTCTTACTCATGGCTAAATCCTCATGCAAAGAAGTTAATACTTTAAGCCATAAGATAGGCATTGCATCTAGGCCTGGGGTTTTCCAGTTAGAGGCTTTTCTCAACTTTGTTTCAATCTCTCTGGCTGTTATTTCATCCCATTTCATATCCTGTACCTTTAAACTTCTTATTCTTTCTTTTACTTATTCTATCCCTTTAGCATCTTTGTTATGTTCCACAGGATCTTCCTAGATACTTCTCCATCTACTTCCTCTTTTTTGGCGGCCTTTCAATTCCTTTTACCTTATTTCCCAATTCTCTATAAAACTTTTTTGGGTCAACAATAAATTGCTTATTTTGTGTTTTTCCCTTATATTTATCTTCGTATCTTCTAAGTCTTTCCGACTGTTTTGAAATTTTTAGTTTGTTATCTCCAATAGTGCATAATAGATCCTGGTCTGTTCTAATACTGTGCATTGCTTTATCACATCTGTCTTTCTTAGTATTTTTGTTGATCTATTCCTCTTCTATAATCTTCTAACAATGACACTTCTTGTCTTAGCTGTTTTATAGTTTTCTCTATTTGATATTTCCATGATGGTATTCACTTTCGCCCTCCTCTTTTCCCTGGCTACCCTCTGTTCCAGTGGTAGAACTTTATCAGTTATTAATTTAGCAGCACAGTAATATATTCTGTTTACTTCTGTTATATCGCATGGATCTCTATGGACAGTCCTAGTTACTGTTTTCATTTGTTTTATCAAGGTTCTGACTTTTGGAGTTTTATTAACCTTCTGCAGTCTATTTCTCTCATTGATCTTGATATACCTGTCTTTGTCTATTAAATCAAGCAACTCTTCTCTTAACTCATTTTCTTCCATACTGAGGGCACATCCCTTGTTTTCTGTTTCCTGCAGGCATTCCATAGAATGTTCTATAGCATCTTCTTGTGGCACATTCTCTTCAATTTTATCCTGTGTCATCTGTTGTTCTGTCATATGGGAATTCACTGGTATATCACTCCTCAACATTGACTGCATCAGAGTTTCCACAGTTTCCTGTTCCTTTCCTTGCTGTCTAGCATTAAATGAACATTTATACTGGTTTCCTGTGGAAGGCTTCAAAATATCTTGATATGTCACCTGACCAATTGCTTCCTGTTCCACTGGTTTCCCCTTAATTTGGATATTCATTGCTGCATCCTGTTGTGGTGCTTTCTGTATTAAATTTACTACACTGACTCATTCTCTTTGCAGCTATTCCATAGCCTCAATTTCTATTTCTTTGACTTCTCCATTACTAATCCCTTTTTCTACTTTTCCTCTTAGTCTTCTTATTTTTTGTATTACAGTTTCCATATCTGGATTCCTTTCCCTATATTTTTCTTCAAATATCTTTGGTGCTGCTCTTTTTGTATTGGTTAGTTTTGCTTTCTCCTTTGTATAAATATTACACCATATTAAACCTATTTTCATTTCCCCTGTCCATATTTCTTCATGTCTCCTGATCTTCTTCTTTTTCCTTATTCTGGGGACTCGCTCCATCATTCTGTGATGTAGTCTATTTTAGACCTTATGCATTAAATCCTTCACTTTGCAGGCACTCCATAACTTCAATTTCTATTTCTTTAACTTCTGCTTTTATAATCATCTTTTCTACATTACATCTTTGCACTATTAATCTTTTAATTGTGTTTTTTTCATATCTTGATGCCTTTGCCTGTATTTCTCTTCAAATATCTTTGAGACTGTCTTCTCAATATTAATTATCTTGGCTTTCCCCTTTGCATAACTATTGCACCATATCAAATATCTCTTTCTTTCCCATGTCCATATTTCTTTTTTATATTTTTCAAATATCTCTAGGTTTTGTTGTTTATATTTTCTCACTCCCTCAGTTGCTTTGTTTTCCAAACAGATTAAAATTTCTTGATCTACATACTGTTTTTCAAAGATCTGTTGTATTAATTAATGCAAATTTTTATTTGAAGCTTCTGACAGTTTTTCCAAGGTGCAGAGGTATGGTATATCATTAATTACCAACTGCACTCCAGTTATCATGCCAATGACCTGGCAGACTCCTGGCCTAGAGTTCATTTTGGGTACTGGTATGTTGCTGTGACAGTGGTGCACATGTTTTTGGGTGGACATTTTTGCACCACTCCCTGATTTTCACTACAGTTCCATCCCTGTAGTGCATGCTGTATTTCAATATGCATGGGTAATTGCCCAGAGGTGATGTGGGGGAGTGTCATGTTGGCCTTACTGTGCTTCATAAGGTGCTGGGTGATATGTTTGGCAGCTGTTAGGGGATTTTCATTCTGTTACATCACTGCGGTCATACCTCTACACTGTCCAGAGGCCTAGACACTGTCCAGATGTGTGGCTGATATGTTTGGTCTATTCCCCAGACAGTTGTTGTCCTTAGCTAATCAGTAGGATACACTGGGGAATGCAGTCAGTAAATGCTAACATCCATTGATGGTATTGACTTCATATCCTGCACAAAAGATAAGTTACAACAAAACCAGTAACACCAGCAATTGTCTACATTTATGACAGCAATATGTCCAATTTACCCCTGTGTTTTGGCCTCTGTCCCCCAGTTATGTCAGGCTTTGTCCAGATGTCATGCACTAAGAGGTTCAGAGGTATGTAGTAACATTATTTATTGCATTTATTCCTGCTACCATCCCAGTGATGTAATAGACATGTAACAAGGAAGCAGCCATAGATATGAGTCCTCTGCCTGCACATTCTGTGGGAAACTGTGCATTTGAGTGGTCTGTGTATGTCTGCCCATTGTTAAAAGACTGTCAGAATTGTGTAGCAGTGAAGTGTGTACATGTTATTTGAGCTGTCTAGGGAGGGGGTACATGTGTGTACCATGAACCCTTTCTATCTGACTGTGCATACTGCTACGGTCTCTGGTTCTCTATTGCCTGTATATGTTTGTACATGCAGACAGTGATATGTCCTGTAATACCTCAAGATTCTCACTACACTGTGACTTGGGGCAGTATATGTAAGGTTAATGTGTGAGTGGCAAATGGGATTTTGTTCCTCACACAGTCATTATAATGTAGTGTTCAGTTTGCTTACTGGAATCTCGCTGTGACTGTGGTGCAATTGTTTGCGGGTATGCACTTTCATACAAGTGTCTGTTTTTCACTAGTGTTACATCCCTGTAGTGCCTGTTATTTTTGATAATGTATGTGTACAGCCCCAGAGCTGGACTTGGGTAGTGTTATGTCAGTCTGATTGTAGTTTGGGCATTGCTCAGTAGCTCAGTGTAGTTTCCTTTATGCTGTGTTATGTCCACATATTCTTAGGATTTCCAGTTGTCTGCCCAATATCTTTGGTCTGGTCCACATAACTGTTGCATATTCCTGACACATCAGTTGGATGATGTGGGGATTGAGTTCAGTAATTAATGAGAAGCAATTGAGCCCTGGAAGTGTGATATTTCAGTCAATATATGTTAGGACATACAGTGTCACTACATCAACTTTCTCAGCTTATCTACTCATGTATTTTGGATATGTCCCTATTTTCAGGCCTTTGTCTCACCACTTTGTCAGGCTAGGTCCAGATTCATTGCACTAAGGGGTTCTGAGCATACATCTCCACTGCCAGAATTTTCATAAAATGTCGAGATACTGGGCCCATACTTTTGTTCAGTTCCACAGTTTATTTGTATTTGTCTGGTAAATCATGGTGATGATCCAAGGATTTATGTCAGTAAATAATGATATAACATTTCAGTTATGTTCAATGGACTTTGTAAACCAGTGTGTACGTAGCTCACTATCTTGGGCTGCGAATATTAACCTTTCATTTCATGGCTTGAATTCACCTCTCCTTAACCATTCCTGCATTCGTTCTTGATCAACATAAGGCTCTTCCTGAAGTTTTCTATACTTGCAACTATATTTATATTTTTTTCACATTTCTTGCCTTCTCATCTGGTCCTTCACCTTATTTTCTTTCTTTTGTTTTTTGGCACATTCAGTTGCTGCCTGATTTTTATCCACTTCTGGTTTGATTTCCTTTCCTGCTTAATGTTGATATGCTTCTGCTAAATTAAGCAGAGGCATCTTCTTAGATTTATTCTCCTCATGTTTCAAAGCTTTCACTACATTTGGATCTTGTGAGGTCAGTAAATATGTGTGAAGTCCCAAGATTGCAGATCTATACATGTAATCAATTTCAAGGAGGCCCGTCCCTCCTTCAGAACGGGAAATATATAATCTAGGTATACACTGATTTTTATAAATCATTTGGTAAGCATGAAGCATCCTTCTTGTTTTAATATCCAGTCTATTCAACACTTTTTGGGGCTAGTCAATCCCTCCAAAACTATAAGTTAGGACAGGAAGAGCAAATTGATTTATAGCTTGGATCTTTTTCCTAGATGGCAATGCTGTTTTCAGGATTAATTTAAGTCTTCTAAATTACTCCTTACTGAGTTTTATTTGCAGTTGTTCATGTTTTATTGCTGATCCTTCATCAATTCCCAAGTATTAATACACTTCCTCTTGCTTAAGTTCTTTTATATCACATTCTTGTCCCAAACTAATGTTTTCCAGGTGCTGCAGTTTTCCTTTTTTAAATGTTGCTTTTGCACATTTATCAAGGCAAAATGACATTCCAATATCATCTGAAAAAGTTTTGACAACCTGCAGCTGTGCTTTCCATTCCTCATCTGATGAGCTATACAGTTTTAAATCAACAAAGAAAAGGCAAGAAGTCATTAGACTTTGTTGTTTTCTAGGAGCCAAATTGTAGCCATGGCCTAAGCTGTTAAGTAAACAGCTTAAAGGATTAATGGAAAGGCAGAATACTAATGGTGAAAAGAGTCACCCTGGAATATCCCCCTTTGAATTTTTATCACTGGGATAACAATCTGTCCTTTATCATGGCTTAATTGCAAAGTGGTCTGCCACTGTGTCATGGTTACTGTAATGTAGTCAATCAATGTAGGGTGTATCTTATACATTTTAAGCACCCTTTTATCCATGAATGTGGGATGCTATCAAATGCTTTTTGTAGTCGATCCATGCCATACTTAGATTCTTCCCCTTCTTACAGTTCTCCACTATAACATTGTTTCACAACAAATGATCCTTTGTTCCATATGACTTTCTTTTATTGCCCTTTTGTTCTACGGCCATAATTGAGTTTTCTTCTAAATGACTATAAACTTTGTCAGCATCAATTCCCATGTATAGTTTATGTCGTTGGAAGGCAAGTTATTGGTCTATAATTTTTAGGGTAGCTTGCATCTTCACTCTTAAGTAAGAGCATTGTTTTTCCTGTTGTTAAGCAGTGTGGTGTCTGTTTGGGGTGCAAGTATAAATAGTTCTTACTCATGGCTAAATCCTCGTGCAAAGAAGTTAATACTTTAAGCCAAAAGATAGGCATTGCATCTAGGCCTGGGGTTTTCCAGTTAGAGGCTTTTCTCAACTTTGTTTCAATCTCTCTGGCTGTTATTTCATCCCATTTCATATCCTGTACCTTTAAACTTCTTATTCTTTCTTTTACTTATTCTATCCCTTTAGCATCTTTGTTATGTTCCACAGGATCTTCCTAGATACTTCTCCATCTACTTCCTCTTTTTTGGCGGCCTTTCAATTCCTTTTACCTTATTTCCCAATTCTCTATAAAACTTTTTTGGGTCAACAATAAATTGCTTATTTTGTGTTTTCTCTTATATTTATCTTCGTATCTTCTAAGTCTTTCCGACTGTTTTGAAATTTTTAGTTTGTTATCTCCAATAGTGCATAATAGATCCTGGTCTGTTCTAATACTGTGCATTGCTTTATCACATCTGTCTTTCTTAGTATTTTTGTTGATCTATTCCCTCTTCTATAATCTTCTAACAATGACACTTCTTGTCTTAGCTGTTTTATAGTTTTCTCTATTTGATATTTCCATGATGGTATTCACTTTCGCCCTCCTCTTTTCCCTGGCTACCCTCTGTTCCAGTGGTAGAACTTTATCAGTTATTAATTTAGCAGCACAGTAATATATTCTGTTTACTTCTGTTATATCGCATGGATCTCTATGGACAGTCCTAGTTACTGTTTTCATTTGTTTTATCAAGGTTCTGACTTTTGGAGTTTTATTAACCTTCTGCAGTCTATTTCTCTCATTGATCTTGATATACCTGTCTTTGTCTATTAAATCAAGCAACTCTTCTCTTAACTCATTTTCTTCCATACTGAGGGCACATCCCTTGTTTTCTGTTTCCTGCAGGCATTCCATAGAATGTTCTATAGCATCTTCTTGTGGCACATTCTCTTCAATTTTATCCCGTGTCATCTGTTGTTCTGTCATATGGGAATTCACTGGTATATCACTCCTCAACATTGACTGCATCAGAGTTTCCACAGTTTCCTGTTCCTTTCCTTGCTGTCTAGCATTAAATGAACATTTATACTGGTTTCCTGTGGAAGGCTTCAAAATATCTTGATATGTCACCTGACCAATTG